>NC_135542.1:82527532-82557532 GCF_045843805.1 Urocitellus parryii | reverse complement strand
TAAGAGCTGATGGAAAACAATCTTCTAATATTTGCATAAAGATTTTATAGGGATCAAGATAGGATGGCAGAAAATAATGCCTTGAAGCATTAGTGTATGAGGAAAAAATATATACACACACATACATGAAGACTATTGCTATTGAGTTTTCAGTGATTTAGGATTAACTCAGCAAATTCAAAAGGAATTTGACATAAAAATCCTCAAACTTGCTCTATCTTTGCCACCGATGTCCTTCTCCAGCTATTGCTATTCTCGTACCTGACACCTCCTCATCTTGTTGCATGATCCACTGAGGGTCCTACTTTCTTACTACAGCTTCCTGTCATGAGAAATGCCTAGTAGTCTAGGCCACCATTCAGGCTGTCTCCTTCCCTGTTACCTCAGGATTCAAGTTCTTCAATGTCAAACAGGTGGTTCTTTAAACCCACTGTTGCTCAAGTTCTAGGAACCTAGGACTCAAGTTTAGGATAACTGTTAGTATTAGTTATATTTTGAATTAATAAGTTTTTTTTGTGTTAGTCTGCTCTGTGTACACTTATAACAGGGTTTCTTTTGGAAAATGTATTATGAGTTATAAATAAACCTCACAAATCATTTATAATTGAGGAGATCCAGAATTACCATATGATGTACAAATTTCAATCCTAGGGATATATCCAATAAGACTGAAAACAGATTCAAACTGATATTTATACACAAATGTTCATAGTAGCTCAAAAGTAGAAATAACCCAACTGTACATCAACAGATGAATAAACAAATGTGATATATATATATATATATGCATTTTTATATATAGATGTGTGTGTATATATATATATATAAATTTATTTATATATATAAATTTATTCAACCATTAAAAGGAATGATAAACTGGTATATGCCACAACATGGATGAACCTTGAAGACATTAGGTTAAGTGAAAGTAGCCAAACCAAAAGTCAAATATTATTTAATTCCACTTATATGAAACATCTAGAATAAAGTTAATTCAGAGACAGAAAGTAGATTAGAGTTTCTCTAAGGATCAGAGGAGGAGGAAATGGAGAATTACTGCTTAATGAGTATAGAATTTGTGGTGATGAAAAAGCTCTAGACATGTATAGTGGTGGTGATCACATAACATTGTAAATGTGCTAAATGCTGTAGAGTTGTATGGTTTCAACTAATAGAATAATTTTATGTATTTGACTTTAAAATCAGTAAAAAGATTGAATATAATCAGTTACCTATAAATATATCAAATCAAATAGCAGATAAAATACAAAAGACATGGTAGGGAAAGAGACCTGAGTAAATAGTTAGAAAACCTAAAAACCCACGATCAAACCCTGACTCTGCCTTTACTAATGAGGTTCTCTTAAATGATTCTGTCCTTTGGACTAAGGAATACAATAGCTCCCATGGAGTTCTAGGGTCAATTTATAGCTTATGATTGTTTTTCAGATTAAAAACTATCTAAGGTTGAAATAAGCCAAATGAAAGCTTCACTAGTGATGTGTGGGTTGGGATGGAAAACTTGAGTCTATTTTGATTGAAACCCTTAATAAATCAAGCTCCACGTGTGAAATAAGAAAAGGAAATTGCATTTCTAACTTTTTTTACAAGTGGCACAAGGTTTCTTGAATAGTAACATCTGATTTATTTAATATAATCAAGGAAGGCAGTCTACTTCCATTTGTTAAAAAAATCAAAACAAACTTAACACCAAAAATAAATCTGTCTCCTTAAAATGTTTAAAGGAAAATAACTTAAGAATGTATTACAGAAATTATATTATCTGGTATTTCCTTTTTTTTTGGTACCAGGAATTGAACCCAGGGGCACTTAAGCACTGATCCAAAGCCCAGCCCTTTTTATTTTTTATTCTGAGACAGGATCTCACTAAGTTACTGAGGCTACCTTTGAACTTGGGATCTTCCTGCCTCAGCCTACAGAGCTGCTGGGATTATAATGTGGTATTTACATTTTTATATAGCTAACATAGCTAATATTTTAAAAACTCTTCATAAATCAAAGGAAAAAATTCAAATATAAAGCAATATATTGGTTTATGGATCCATGTTGCATCTATACAATGTATATATTCATGGGCAAGACTGGGCATCCATGTACCTTGTTAAGGGAATAATAAACATAGTTTAGGTAATCTGACACAGTGGGAAGGTTCCTGTACAATAGGATTCTGGTAACTGAATTCTACTCCAAGGTGTTCCAGTTGGTGATCTATATAACCTTGAGCATTTGCTGTACCTCAGTCTCCTTACTTGTACAATGACAAGATTAGGTAACAACTTTCCTAGAAAAAAGTTTTTAAAAAACTTAAGCAATAGAAACTTTTCTTTAAACTAATTGTTTCAAGAAGCCCACTATTTCAAATAAATACACTCAAGCCACTCTCTTTAAAGTAAGAGAAGGAATTCAGATGTATGTCGGCTTTCTGCTCCCTATTTTCCTGGCAGCTCCTAGGTGCCTCTGAAGAAGCTTTGGCTCTCCAAAGAACATGTCTAAAATGTACTGGGCCAGGAAAACCTAAGACCCCTTCCTGTAGTATGTTTTTATTTCAGTAATATATGTATTTTCATATGTCTCACATAAATGTTTACTTCTGGAGTTCTTTCATTATAAATATATTTTTGGAAAACAGAAGAAAAAGTTCAAGAAAGTATTTCCATCCTAAATTATGCTACTCTAGTTTAATGCTGCCACAATTAAAGCAATTAATTATAGAAATAGATTTTTTCTAGTTAATTGCTTCTTTTGACCTTTTTTCAATTTGGTATGAATTATTTCAATTTATTTCGCATTTAATTTTTTTTGTAGGAGCAGAATTTTAAAGAAACATGCGTGCGCACATATACACAGACACACACACACTGTGTTCTTTTCCAGTAGCTTACTGTGCTCTTAGATCTATTCAGTCATCATTGGCAATCAGCATTAAATGACAATCTACCCTCTGGTTAGGAGCTAACTTGCTGCTCTAACCTATCTTTACAAACCTTGCTATATATACCTTAATCCTTTCAAATGCAACTGTGACACAAAGTATTACAGACTTTTAAAAACCTGTTCTCTTGAAAAAAATTGTGGAGCATCAGTAACCAGATAGTATTCTCAAATTTCAGTGATCTAGTCCATGGAGCCATCCCCTATGCACAGTGCTCTGTTTCATGCAGTACATGGCTTTAGCTGGCCAAATCTTTTTTTTTTTTTTTTTTTTTTCCCAATGAATCAGTAGAACAGTAAAGATCTTACTTTTTTTTTTTTTTTTTAAACCAGTAGCATATCAATGAGGCACAGATGTGTATTCCAACTCTGCATGGATGAGCACACTGTTCAATAGTGCTGGCTCACACGGTATCAGGGCGAGTTATCACTTCCCATGAAGGCACTCTTATCACCAGGGCCCAGAGAGGTGGCTGCAAATCGCAGCCTTTTTATTTTCAAGGCAGTTTTGCTGAACATTCAGGCTTCAAAGATTCACACTTCCAAAACTCTATAAGAGTTTGTGAACGCTCAATTTGCCAAAACTGTTTACAGTGTAATTGGGCACCGTACCTGTGTCCATGAGATAGCGAAGGCGCTTCTCCACCAGCGCGGCACGGGTGTCAATTTGCTTTTGCTCATTCTCTAGTGCTGCCAATTCTCCTACAACATACTGACTGGTGTCTTTGAACCCTTTCTGTTAACGAGAACAAACAGGAAGGAAAAAAAAAAAATCACTTGTAAGTTGCATTTTTCCTTTCTACAAACACTTAGTAAAGCACTTACCTAGAGAACCAAATACACCCATAGTATTACCCCTTAGTAGCAAAAAGCAACTCCATCCCTGTGATTTAGGAATTTTTCATGTGTTATATATACCAAACTTTTGTAAATAGAGAACATTTTAGCTGTTTAGTATTATACTTATAATTTCACACCCAGAGTTGCAAGATTTAAAAAGTGAATACTAAGTTTAAAAATTATCCTTAGAGTTAAGTCAGAATTATTTAGGAATGGACAAGGACAGCAGAGAATTTTCCCTTTGGTGACTACTAAAGAAAAGAAGAGGAAAAAAAGTGTAATATGCAAAAATAGAGCTTTACTAAAAAATTGATCTTTAAAATAATCATTCTGAGAGAAATCAGAGTTGCTCTATAAAACATAAAATTAAAAAGATTTTTTTTGCTTTTATTGGGACTATACTTTTAAAACATGATAAAAGAAGATGCAGTATCTCCAGTAGCTTCTGTATTTAAACATGTCATTCTCTTGATTGTTACTAATTCTTATAAGCTGTAAATTCTAACCTGACAGGTGGTTTCAAACCTTGCTACACAGGGTTTAATGCAACTAGTATACTGATTTGATTAATCTTCTATTTAGCCAAATTTGGATTTCAATTCAAAAATTTACTTTACCATTCATGTTAAAATTGTTTTCTTAAAAGTTTTATTTGAAATATAGCAGCTCTATTAGAAAGAGTCAATATAGTAAAAATTTTTATTTTTATATTAGAAATTTAAGTCATTATGGGTTGGATTATTATTTATGGTATTGCCACAAAATGGATTAAATATGAGCTCCCTTTGGAACACCTGTTTACTTTTTTACTTTTCTAGAGCTAAGAAGCCTAAGCAACTGAGAATAACTAAAGAACTACTTAAGTGATTATGCTCACTACCACCACTGTTATTATCAGCACTTATAACATTATTTATTCATTGAGATAAATGTGTAAAATCTTCTGTCACATGCCTAGAAGCATATTAATCTCTAAGACACAATGAGAAATTATCTTTTGGCATTCCTTAAGCAAGAAGCACAATCAAGAATTATGTTAATTATGAGCATATTGTGGAATTCTTATAATCAATAAACATATCTAATGCTAATAATAGCTTGACACCTTCTAAACTAGTAAATTATTTGTACTTACATGTAAAATCAATTTATACCAACTAATTGTTAAATTGATTATGGGAGTTGACCAATATAAAGGTGAAATATTTTAAGAAATCATAAAACTGATAACTTCTCAAGATAATTTCATTTTTAAAAGTCACTGTTTTAAAAAGATCCATAAAAATGAATATACTTCAATTTCAATATGAAATGGAATGGAAAAATTACAACAGAATAAATGATAATGATAACTTTAAAATCTGGAATGATTTGGTGACAGCAGAACAGTTTCAAAAGGGACTTTTCCTATTTTTCAATCCTATCCAAAGAGAAAAAACAAACATGGTAGTTTTTCAAGACAATACGAATAACAAAAATATAAGAAAATAGAAGTGATAAGCAACATACAAACTTCATTGCTTTAGCTGATTAGTTAAAAATAGTAATTAATTTCATTACCAGATTTCTTTAGTGTGACTATATGCTACACTCAAGTATTCCATAACTTAAAAGCTATACCAAATACTTGGGATATATAAGTGATATTCTATGTACTTAGACCTTTCCAGGTCTTCTAAAGGTGAATAACTGAAAATGAGAAGTTTTTAGAATTCTAAAATGCAGTTGGTAATTCTGAGTGCATTTATAGGGCTTTTAAAATCCCACAAAGACTATTTTAGCAATAAAAATAATGAAAATGTTTAGACAAACTGTAGATAATAAGAAAGTACCATTAAAGAAAGCTATGTTTCCAGACAAAAATTCAAGTTAAAACTTGTTCTTCCTGCTTCTGTCCTGCAGCTGTCCATCAAAAGCAGCTTTCTCCCTGCGGTCTATCAAATATTTCCCTCACAAATCAATTTTACACATGATCAGCCCATACCCCTACTGAGCTGAACCTCCCCGTTAATTAAGTGAAGAAATTACCATATATATTATATTAATGCAAACATCATTCAGCTAGTAATTCACGGCTGATCTGGATAATGGAAAGGTTGAACACCCATTAACCCAAGCCAACAAAATGGGTTGGCTGAGAAATTCTAGCAGGTCTCATGTGACTTTTCCCTCTAACTGCAGCTCTGCGGTATCTGCTATTGTAATAATTAAAATCCTCCCGGTAGATCAATACTGGAATCTCTTTATGGGAAGTGCCCTGATGGAAATGTCTCAAGGAAGCTGGGGCTGTGGAACTCTGAAAAATTCATTTTTTTTTATCTGACAATTATCACCACACTGCAGACTAATTCAACAGCGCACCCCTCTCACTCTGCTTTGAATGCACTGGAGATTGACATCTTAAAAAACCTAACATCTCATTTTAACAAATAAAGGCACTATTTCCACATACAGTTTGGAATTATCAGCAATCATGAAACCACACAAAAAATTAATATACATTAAGCACTTCATCTTCTGATGGCTTCCTCTGAGTTTCAGTTATCGCTGCCTTCTCCTCATTTCCTTTCTTTGTATCTTCCTGTATTGATCTCTGCCTTTTCATCTCTTAAAAAAAGGGAAGAGACATGTAAAATTATTATAAAGCTTGATATTTGTGTATTGAAATGTGGATTTACATTATCAGCTTCATAATGTGTGTGTGTGTGTGTGTGTATATATATATATATACACACACACACACATATGTATGTATGTGTATAACTACTACTAAATCATAAGATTGGAAACATTTTAAAAAGTGTTCCTACCTGGTCTATTCTCAACATATTGACTGAAAGACTGAAGCTGAGTTTTTCTGACTGTAGAATCCTTATTGAACAAAACAGGATTTTTAAAACGTTCTGTTGCTTTTTGTAATCGCTCAGTCCGGAGATCTTCTGTACCATTCTAAAAGTTAAACAACAAATTGTATGAGAATACTAATCATATAAACATGAAATTACACATTAAGATGGCAACTTTTATTAATTTAAGACAATAATGCTGACTTAGAACCTTCAGAAACTCTTTGAAGAAAAGGGATTTTAAAATACTCTAAATAGCTCAACTACAAGTTCAACTGCCTGTAATAAAAAATTTGGGATTTAGTCCAAATAGTCCAAATCCTTGATAACTTTGATACATTAGATACTAAGAACTCTTGTGTCTTCTGGTGATAGGTATCATTTGAAAGCCCCGTTGCCTCCTATTTCCTCTACTATTCTGCCCCTTCGATTTGTACAGTCCTAAGACTTGTATGACAAGAAAAAATAGTTTCTAATTTTATGCCCATTGAGATAAACCACTAATGCTGGATGAAGGCTAAAAGGTAGGATTATAATACTACCCCACTGAACTGCATTTCATCAGCTATAACTTTCCAAAGCCAGATTTGTAAGTAAGCCCTTTACAGCTAAGGAAACTACAATTATCTCTTCTGGAGCTTCCTATGTTAATACTGGTAACAAATTCAAATGGTTCTATCAACAAGAAATATCCCAGAAGACTGAACCACTGCAGTGTGTGGAAGCTGCAGATACCGAGGTGCTGTGTACCAAACAAATATTTCATTTTATACCTAATCTTTTATTATTTTTATTAAGTGTTTTGAAAGTAAATAGGGAAAGGCTAAGATGCATGACTAATAGCTAAGCCTGCTGAATGCTGAAACTGGTTATCAAAAGCAACCAAGACTTTGCCCTTCCTCTGCATTGAGACAATCAGTAATGAGGGAGCCCTCCAATGGCCTATTCTCTAGCCTCAAGGAGGCCTGGGATACAGAATCCTCAAGGGAAGGTAACAGTTTATCCTTTTCCACAAACAGAATGCCTATTTATAAATGTGTAAACTGCATTTTATTACAAAAATAAAAACCCAAATCAATGCTGAAAAGCTTCAAGAGAACAGATGGACTCTATATGTTTTTTATAAATACCATTTTCAAAATCTTAGGTAAAAAGATTCATATAAAGGCAATCTTTTTTTTAAAAGCATACCTTTTGTTGGAACAACTTTAAAAATTACTACATAAGCTTTTTGGAAAGCAAACCAATTTCATGTATGTAGATGATTAAACTATAAGAAGAAAAAAACCTCTCTTTTCTTTTCTAAAAGTTATCTGATATAGTTCTTGTAGTATCATCCTTAAAATAGCCTTCCTAGCAGTTAGGATACAAATAAGTTTGGATTTCTTTTTGATTTTTTTAAGAAAAAATGTGAATTTTACTGTTATTATAGTAACTATCCAATAGTGTAAAACTCAAGTCTTTACCAAAATAAACAAACACAGCTAAATTTTTTTAGGCCTGGCAACATGCTAAAATATCAGTGTGATTAGCCAGTAAATCCCATCTTAAGAAACCTTTTTATGACTAGGGACTTCTGCCACTTTACAAATGTATTCCTCTAAACCCACTAATTCAGTTAGCCTTTTCAATCCATTGTATTATTCTTAGGCCAGCTTCATTCTGCATTAAATCCACTGCAGAAAGCTAAATTGAACGCAAAAAATCAGACCTGATCCAGGCTTCCTTTTGTTCAAAGATAGAGACCAAAAGTCCTCTGTTGCTGCCACACACTTTCATCACCAATTTATAGAAACCGACAATATAGGGGAAAAGCAATGAAAGTCATTGTTTTGGGACTTCAAAGCATCTCTGTGTCAGGGGAAGGAAATCCTTTCAGTCAGCAGGGCAATCCCCATAGTCCGCAGGTGGGTGAAAAGTTATACAGGACTGAAAGTGCCCTAAAGCTAGAAAAAAATATTAATGATACATTGTGAGGAAAAGGAGGGAATGTGTGGATGGGGATAATATAGATAATAACAATATTCTTATAATGTGGCATTTTGGCTAAAATGCAATATTAGGTACGATTCAAAACGGCACAAAAGCATCTTCAGGTATGATGAATTCTTATAATGTAAATTCTAGTTCATTTAAACAGAAGGAAAGTTGAAGATGATAGAAAAGTATTCTACAATCTTCTAGGCAACATTTTTCTTAGCAAAATATGAATACATACAGAACTCAAGAATTGTTTCTATGTACTCTCTACTTTTACTGGAAATAGCAATTAAAAGAAGGAGTTTCTCTGAAAAACAGTATATAAGCACTGATTATCATATTGATGTTCAATTTATTGGCTAGTTAGTAAAAATTTTTATAACTTAATGAGAACAATTTGATAAGAAATTGTTTTTAGGATTATAAGGTATCAGTAGAAACCAGGATATATGGATATTAAGCCAAATATTAAATAAGTAAGATTACCTTAATTTCTTGTTCTGAGCTCTCAGTTCCAGCTTTCTGGGCAGCATTGGAGAATGAATTTGCCACCTGTGGTTGAGCTTCTAGGAGCTTCTTCAGCTTCAAGTCCACCAACTTACTATTTTGTTCTGTTAAATATGCAAAGATCATGAATAACAAATGAGATGTATTTTGATGTGTAGGCTACCAACTTTAGGTGACAGCATAAAAACATTACTGTATTTAAAAACAAAAAAGAAAAGGACATCAGGGGTGCAAGGTAACACATCACACTAGACACATGCAGACCTCTGTGTGTGAGTGTGTGTGTGTGTGTCTGTGTATACACACACACATACACACTTCACTCTCACAAATCATTTCCCTTAAGGAATATAGTCAGCATATCTAGGGATACCTAAGTTATACTACAGTTTAATAGCTATGCTTACCTGAAAACTTAAGGTATATGTGATACATAAATAAGTAACTGTATAGATTATATACAATAAAAATAACAAACTAGCTATTTCAAAGAAGAGATACATTTGATTTTAAATTATATGATTTTACTATTTCTTTAAAATATGTTAAATGTTTACATATAATATCATATTAAAATAAGTTTTTAACATAATCCCAGTCACATACACACTGTTAGAATATAATATTTAAGTGTGTACATACGTACCCAGCATTAACACAGGGAATATGTTTAAAAATACCTTCTACTTAGATGGCAGAAATATAACAAATATTGTCATTTCTGGAATGTATTAAATATAGATAGAAGCTTAAGCAATTTCAAATTATTATCGATAATTACATTAATCTTTAATAATGAAATAGTTCAGTAGAAACACAAATATTTCTATTCTGACAAAGTCACACAAAACAATTCTTTAATAAAATGGTTGTAAAAGACACGTCGACCATTTGATGAGTGATATTTTTCATACAGATTAATAACTTTTCTAATTATAATACTCTTAATAAATGCTATTATCATACTTTCATGCAAATTGGTAAGTTTATATTGCCAGGCTTCTTTTTTAAACAATATCTGATGAACTATGGTCAAATCAAGATAAAGATTAAGCAATGTATTATTAAAACACTATGACTTTTATATACAAGTTAAGAAAAGAATTTTGGGGAAAAAAGCAAGTATAAGAATCATAATATACTCTACATGCTTCCAGATTCTAGGTTGCATTCCTATTTCTTATTGCCATAAAATAAACCACAGATCTCAACTGGGAAGCACATGCCAATACTTATCAGAATGCTTAAGAGCTGTAAACAATATATTAGTTAAGTCCAAACAAGAGGATTGAGATGTGTTTTCTTTTTTGGCATAAAGTAGGAAGAGAATTTTGCCCTACTCTGGTATTGGGGATTGAACCCAAGGGTACTCTACCACTGAGTTTTATTCCCAGTCCTTTTTATTTTTTATTTTGAGACAGGGTCTCATTAAATTGCTAAGGCTGGCCTTGAACTTGCAATCCTCTTGCCTTACCCTCTCAAGTTGCTGGGATTATAGATATGAGCCACTGTGCCTGGCTGGAAGAGACCCTTTTGAGAATGCAAGGGTCAAGACTGTTAGGATTGAAATTAACCAGGCTGCAAAAAGTATCCCACAAAGTTGTAATAGCTGAAACTATAAATTCCCCTCACTTTATTTAAGAGATGGTTAATTTTTCCTATCTTCATAATCTATTGTAAAATAAAGATGTGCATTACTTATTGGCATTAATTTTACATTTCCACACATTGTCTGTTAAGGCTTTGATTCTGTACTTATGGATGTCATTAGCAGTTCAGGAATATTATTAGTTTCTAATAAAGCCTTTGGTGGTAGTTGTAATAGTAGGGTAGGCAAACAACAACAAAAGTGTTTTCATAAAGCAACAATCAAACCTACCCAACTTCTACAGTAGTTAACAAAGAAGTAAAAGGTCATTCTAATTTTGGGTTAAACATTTGAAAAATATCCTTAAAATATCAGAATTCTCTTGGACTTGCACAATTATAAACATACTGACCTCTATCTAGCAATAACATCATTTAATACTGGGCCATGAAAGAGCTTCTGATAAAAGGGCCTGGATCATCTCAAGTGCTCCTTATAGTTAGGAAAATCCTGGTCAAATGTTTCTTGGAAAAGTAATAGCATGATTTCAAACAGGGGAAGGAGCAGGTAAGCTTTGCAGAGGCATGCTAAAGGTGGGAAAAGGAATGCCTGCTGTCATTCCCTTTAGCTTTTATAGGAAAGATAATTATCAAGGACTTTTGTCTCCTCATCTTTAAACTCTTTTACCAAAGAGTTTTTTTTTTTTTTGCCATAAGAATTCAATTCAATAAGTATTTATGGAACCCCTTGGGTATACAAAGTTTTGGATTGTTACTTGCTGCTGGCTTATAAAGGCAATGCAGATAGAACACTAACCTATTAGAAACCATTAGAACTTATCTTTATATTTGAAACAAGAACTTACAAAGATCAATTGCCACTGACTTACTGATGAGATTAATTTAGTAGTAGTCTACATGATTAGTTTTCAGTGTCATATTGTAGTCAGTTAAGTATGTATAAAGTAATTAATTTAAACATTTAAAGTAAGCATAACATTTTCAAAACAATATTATAACAAGGACTATCAATTCACAATTGTCAGAAAAATCTGATCTATGTTTTAGATTTACATTTGGATTATTCCATATATAACATATAACAGTACACCAAGTATTTAAGAAGGAAAGAAAATCAGTTATCAAACACTTATAAACTGTTTCATATAAAACATAAGAGTGAATCTTGGTAATAAGAGAACATAAGCTATAATTTGTTATTCTAATGTTATTTCTATTTTAACATTCAACTTAAAACAAAATAATGTAAAATTAATGGAAGGTAGATTTAGCTAAATGACTTATCATATAAAACATAATAAAACTATAAAATGAACCTAGTATTATTGAGATAATAAAAATATAACCATAAATTTTGCCATGCAGCAGGACACAAAACAATTTGAAATTACCGGGCGAATCAAGGTCACTTTCTAAGTTAGTAAGTTCATCTCCACCTCCTACAACAAAGCCTTCAGGAATCTCCTCGTTAGTATCTATCTCAATATTATCATTTTCATCTGTAGGAACATGTAGCAATAATGTTAGTTATTATTTATATTTTATGTAATTTGTCCAAAACACGAAATAAGAAAAACCAGTATTTCAATAACAGTTATTCAAATTGAGGTCTCACACAGATAAGCAAGTTAAGAAATTAGTTTTAAGTCACTTTTTCACTATTGGATTAACATTTGTATTTTACATTCTTATGTCAAACATGAATTATCACATCAAAGCAGATGCAAAGGTTTTGACAATTTGCCACATGCTGTCTCTGAATCACTGAGCTCACTGAGTCCTTGTATTTTAAAGTGTAATCTAATAATAATCTCTCATAATAGCACACAAAAATAAGTTGATCTGATGAAGAAGTCATCAAACAGTATTTCTAAATTTCATTTTTAATCATTTATTTGCTATCGATGCATCACGACATTATTTCTTATAAACTTGTAGCTATATTTAAGCCATTTTATGAAGATTTGACTGATTTTGTACTAATGAATATTGTCATAAAGAAGCAATATGAATAAAGGGTAAAACCAGTACAGTGCCTTTATACAATGGAAGGTTCAAAAACAAGGAAGGCAATACATCTTTGAAGAGTAAAAATTGAGAAAAACTGTTTTTCAAAATTGAGCACAAATGAAAGAGGAAGTCTCCCACTATTGTTTTATATCCTTATTAAAATATTTTAGGTCATAATTAACAAAGTCATTTTAAAAAAAACATTTATTTTTTAGTTATAGTTGGATAAAATACCTTTATTTTATTTTTATATGGTGCTCAGGATGGAATCCAGTGCCTCACTTACACGTGCTGGGCGAGTGCTCTACCTCTGAGCCACAATCCCAATCCAACAAAGTCATTTTTTAACATTATGAGTTCCTACTATTTATCTTTTCTCTCCAAATCCTAATGATAAAATTGGTTAATTTTGAATTCTATACATTTGGAAAGGCATAGTAATGATCTGATTTACATATTAGAAGTTTAACTTTAAATTCTGTTGTTGACAGGAAATGGAGTTTCTGAAGAAATGGCTGTCTGGCTCTGGGAGGTGAAGAATTCCCCTAATACTCTGCATCATATTTTTTAAATTGGGTAATTTTTATTTATAAGATATTCCAAAGATTTTTTTTCAAATTGAGAAATTCCAAAATTTCATAGTTTTGGTTTAATCCCCCAACTTTAATCCTTTCTGAAATGTACATCTTTATATGTGACTTTGCATTCCCAAATAAATATTTACTAAAATATTAATATTGCTAATAATAGTTAACATTTATTGCAGACTTCCCATCTAATGTGTAAGCCATTTAGAAAAGAGAAAATAACAAAGAAAAATGATTGAAAAATCATTTTCCCAGAGGGGAAAAAACCGTAGAGATGAAAATATTGGTAAATGTTTTCAAAGATATAATTAAGGCATTATATCTGGCTATGTTATGTAAGTATAATCAGCTTAGGTATCTTTTCTGATAAACTATGCTTAGCACAATTAGTTGTGCTCACTTTCATAAAAGTGAGCATCTTCAATCTCACTGTTCTAAAAAATTCTTTAATTTTATAGTTTAGCAAATGAATTAAAAAATATTTCCTGAGTGCTAAAATGGTGTTCAAAATGCTTATTCAGCATTACTCTATGTCAGAAGCAATTTACTATTAATAATTTTTCAGGATCTAGGTAGGGCATTACACTTGATTGTTTCAATCAGCTTCCACTGATTACTAACCATAATTAATCTAGAGCAAAAGTACGAAATTCAACATGCATTCATCACTTATTCAAGAAACTTCTACTGTGCTCTGTATATACAATTTGCAAAACACTATATGCTGGATGTTGAGATACCAAGTTCTGAAAGGAATACAATGAAATGATTATAATGCCACACAGTATGGGTGTTATGGGGTGACAATAAGGTATGGAGCAAATTCAAAAGATAATTCTTTGCCAGTGACACTATGGAATTTCTCAGAAGCACTAACTCTTAAATTAAAATTAGATCTTGAGAAAAATATAGAATTTCAAGAGGTATAACTGAAGGGACAGCATTACAGGCATGAAAACAGGAGGGGGTAGAGTCTATTTGGCTCAAGCACACTTAAAGGGAAATAATAGGAGGTAAAATTGTAGAGAGCCCAGAAGGGCTGAATGGGAAGTTCAAATTTTACTTGGTAGATACACTGGTGTTCTAACATGATCAGCACTGTGCTTTAGAAGATTAAGTAGCTTTCAAACAAAGTTTCTCATCGTAACCATTTATGAAATATGTATAATTTATTAATAGTAATGTAATCACTGGAGTGCCTTTTATAAATTAGAAGTTGTTT
Source organism: Urocitellus parryii (assembly GCF_045843805.1). NCBI lineage: Eukaryota > Metazoa > Chordata > Mammalia > Rodentia > Sciuridae > Urocitellus > Urocitellus parryii. The sequence goes on along the minus strand of NC_135542.1, from coordinate 82,542,980 downwards.
TAATATTTTTCCTGTATCATTCTTGCTTATATTTTCATGTACCACCTTCTTTTTCTTCATTTTTTTTTTTTTTAAATAGGGATTGGACCCATTTTTAAAAAACATTTTTTAACACTTTTTTTTTTTTTTTTTTTTTAGTTGTAGGTGGATACAATACCTTTATTTTATTTTTATGTGGTGTTGAGGCTCAAACCCAGTGCCTCACACATGGTAGGCAAGCACTCTTTCTTTGAGCCACAACCTCAGCTCTCATATGCCTCCTTCAGTGAGAGAAAAAAGTGGTTTAAAAACTGTTCAGGGGGAGTAAACTATTCATGTGACATCACCCTTCATGTAACATTGCTGACTTATGTGTGGACTGGAGAACAAAAAGGCTAGAGGCAGGAAATCCAGGATGGAAACTGTTATAACTTCAGGCAAGCAGTATGGAGAGTTAAACCTAGTATAAAAGAATTGGGAGTAGATATGATTTTCAAATCATATTTTAAAATCAACTAAATACTGGATTGTAGAGAAGGGATGTTGAACAGACATCACAATTTTCAGCCTGAGTGATTAGAATGTTAGCATGCTATGAAAATAAATAGTTAAGTTTGGATATGTGTACTTTCAGGTTCCAGGAATATGTAGAAAATTGTGCCTCCTTTCATTATCCACTTACATAGAGCCAAGTTCCTGCATGTTAAACACATGCAATTTCATTTTATTTCCAGATTAAATGAAACCTCTATCTACACTACCACTCACAGTAGTTCTAAGTAAGTTAACTCAAAGTTTACATATGTATTGCTAACCTTAGATAAAAGGATTACTTCTTGGGAGGGCAAGAGTAAAAACTGGTCTCCTATACAGTTTAGGTATTCTTAAGAATGAATTTCTTCTTTCTTTCCATTTGGTAACTTCAGTTTTACAATGAACTTTGAACTTCTTTTTAGCAGTTAATATTACATATTTCCTAACAACTATAGAAATGTTCTAAATGCATTCTAGCATAACTAAAGTACATGTGCAAGTGTATGTTTAAACATACTACAGACACAGAGATACACATCTTTATGGCTAACCTTTTCAAACCCAGTGAGCTAGGCAGAAAGTAAACTAGAGATTTATTCTATAGATAAAGCTGTTTTGCAAGTATCATATATAATATATGCATAAGAAAAGGTAAAAGAATATTACATAGGCATTGAAATGTGAAAAATGTATTCCAGAATACACTACACAACAATATAGGCAAAACATGGATCTCAAAAGTGTGATTAATAGCACTGAAATAAGGTCAATTGTATACTTTTCCTTTATTGAAAAATTGAATGAAATAATGATTTGGTGACAAAAATGAAAAGAATATCTGCAATGCTAAAAAAGAAACTGAGGTTATCATTTAAAATATATTCAGAAAAATTTAAAAAACACATTCAGTTAAAAATTGTTATGATTTTTATATTCTCAGCAAATATCCCCATTAAGTTCACAACTTTTTCCCCCTGTGGTACTTGGCACTGAACCCAGGGCCTGATGCAAGTCAGGTAAGAGCTCTACCACTGAGCTACATGCTCAGTTCTTTTTATTTTATTTTGAGATAGGGTCTCATTAAAGTTGCACAGATCGTCCTCCAACTTACAATCCTCCTGCCTCAGCCTCCTGAGTAGCTGGAATTATAGGTGTGCAACACTCTATTTGGCTAAAAACACAACTTTTAATTCTAAATTAGAAATCAAACAAAAGATAGAAAACACAATACAAATGTTATACTATTGATAAAAGCTGAAAGTAAAAATTAGTGGAGGCTCTTAAGATTTTATTTCAACAAATTTAGATAAATCTATTTTCCATAACTAAAAATGATAAAAACCATGTAGGCACACAGACATTTTCACTGACACAACAAAAAAGTATTTGCCTTATTTATTTGAAATTTAAAACCACAACACTATCATATCTGAGCCAAAGAAAGGTAAAAACGTCAGTTTAAATTTAAACTATATTAACCTAACTCAAACTAAAGCCATAAGCTATGGAAAACATATATAAAAAATATAGTACACAAATATACATTATACTACACAATATATGAGTATAATATAATCTTAAAACAAGGTAGGTACCTTTCTTGCAAAAGTATTTATGAACCATTAACAAAAATTTAACATTTATTTGGCCAAGATGAAATCTTAATAAATTTGTAAAGCAGAAATTCAGGGCACATTCTCTGGCCATATTATCATTCAACTAAAAATAAAAACACTTAACTTTGTCCCCAAACACCTTTTTCTTACAAGTAAGATGCAATAAAATGAACCCAAAGTTTGTTACATAGATTGAGAATTTTTCAAATGAGGCCATTATGGGCAGATAACTACAAATGATGCTGAAAAAACCATGTGCAGTACATCACAAGTACCTGATTCTCCATAAGCCCAAGAAGGATGTCAAATGGAAGATTAGTAAAAGCTAGGATATAGAATCCAGGAAAAGTACAGTTCTGTTATTTACACAAGAATTAGACTACTTCTGGTTGCAATAGAATGTAAGTGGGTTGCTTGATCACATGGCTATACATCTGTAAATATCTTGCATGTATTTTCTTCGGACATCATGAAGTTAAAGACAACTTATCTCAAAACTCAAAACTTTTTGCACTGAGGCTGGCAGCATGCTGTTTGAGAATAGAAAAAAGAGAACTTTTTCAAGTGAGTTCAAGCAGGAGGTGTGAGTGCTGATCATGTTCCCAGGGTGTGCATCCATCTAATTATGTCAGGTCTTCACTATACTCTGCTCTTTGTCACTCTAGACCACTAGTACTAAAATCTTCCTACCCTCATACTTCACCCAGGCTGGTCTCAAATTATTTCTCTTTCTTCCTTTCACATTATAACTCTTGTCAGACATAATGATTCAGATTAGTTATTCTTTTCCTTGACTTATTAAACTGACTAGGGTTATTTTCACTTAGGAACCGGATTCTTGTGAATCCAAGTGAATTCTGAATTTGCTAAGTAAAGGTGCATAAATTGCAGGTCAGAGGCAAAATCCAGCCCCTGCCTTGAGGGGGTAAATAACAGCCCACGCCCATGCATTAAAATATTGTTTAAGGCTGCTTTCAGGCTATAAGGGCAGAGTTGAGTAGTTAGGACGGAGACCATATGGCCTACAAATCCTGACACAGTGGCTGGTACTGCTCGATAGATAAATATATATTATGAATGGCTGAACTTCAGGTGGGACTTTTACCCTTCCCCTTGTCCTAAAGGTCTCTCTTGTACTGATAGTCTCATTAGCTTTAGCTTAGACTTTGAGGCCAATGCAGACATAATCTGATCCATATTATTTAATGATACAGGCTAAAACATACCACTGAGGTTGGGGAATAGACTTGCTCCATTTGTCTTAGGTCAGTCAACCTCAGTTCTCATTAAAAGTCTACCATCACTGGAGATGGAGGCAGAGAAGTTTGAGTTCCAGGCTAGCCTGGGCAACTTAGCAATACCCTATATCTCAAAATAAAATTTAAAAAGGGGCTGGGATATACCTCAGTGGTAGAGGACTTGCTTATTTTGCACAAGGCCCTCAGTTATTGAAATGTACTGGGGGTGGGGAGGGAAGACTACTATCTGATACATGGCTGTTTCTAATGTCCAAGGCAAGCTGTGTCCTATGGGAGAAATGGACTCTGGTCACTTTGGACTCCTTAGGCAATAAGGAAGCTAACTCTTCAGCATATTCTCATAAATTATCTGTCAAATCCTGCCTCCTTTTTATTTCACCTGACTGTTCCTATTCTAATCTGTACTTCCTTGTGAACTCTACTGATCCAATCCTCATTTATTTACTTTGTTTATTTTATTTACCTTGACTGTTGAATAATGCCAAATTCAGGTCATTGCTTTCTTCATTGAAGGGAAAATTTTTTTGGGTTATAACACTGACAAAGTCTCTTTGCTTAGTCTAGTCTTGGCATACCCTCATCTGGGGTTGTATTATAAAAATAGGACCAACTACATAGCTAACCTATGCCACACTATTAATTACAATTTTTTAATTCTTAGCCTCCCTAGAGTTTATATTCATTTGGCATTGTTAACTGCCAAATGACATTGGATCCCTCTCCATCCTACTATTACTATTCTCATACCTGGCTTTATGATGACATAGGAATGTGGTATTTACAGCAGCATTAGGATAGTGTATCTGGAGGATAAAGAATGAGAGATTTTTCCATCATTCAGAGATATAAGAAAGCAAATGTTTCTAACGGTTACTTTGAATATCTGGAATTCTTATGATAAAAGAAATATCTTGCTATTAATAATAAATCTAAAAAAACTAAAAAAAATAATAAATCTAAGCAAATTATTATAGCATTATAAGAGCAGTTATTGACATCATTATAAACTCTAGTAGAATGGAGAAACTGTAACGATAGGGCCAGGATGTAGTTAGTGGTATAGTGATTACCTAGAAAGAAAGGAAGAAAGAAGATACAATAACAGTTCTGAATAATAGGAGTTGAAAATGTAAGACGAAGGATTTAACCAAGATATCCATGTTCTTAGATGTCCACAAGGACAGATATACAAGTGCTTGGAGAAGAAAACTTTCAAATTTATGGACTGGAAGGCTAGATGCCATAGGCATTAGTTAGAATTCTCTACAACAGTAAGCTTTTAATATAAGGATTCAATTTGAAATAACAGCAGTAAGTTCCAGTTTACTTTGAAAAAACTTATGATTGGCCTAGAAAAAGCTTACCTTTGTTTCAGCTCTCTAAGGTCTTATTCGAGTCCTCACTTGCCTGCTCTTCAGGGTAATCTTAACATTCTAAGATTAATTCAGGACAAGTACCTAGCATGTTTTGGTAGATAAATAGGTTATGTACCTTTGAAATAAAAAGCCCATAGGTTTCTTAAATGTAAAAATTTACAAATTAAAAATGATCAAATTGAACTCTGAAAGGTAAAATTAAATTTCTCTTTATATAGTCCTTGTCCCAAAATTAAGCTTAGAATAATCTCTATAAATATTGAGGAAGACTCTTTCAGAGTAAGGAGACTAAAAGGAAACGGATATGGAATTTATTAAAAAATTTTACATCCTAGGCTACAATGCCATAGTATTATGAAAAGTACTTTTAAAAGATCTTGTTTAAAGTGTAAATCTTGCGGCCCTGGGTTCAATCCACAGCATCAAACCAAAGTTAAAGCATTTTTTTTTTAAAGAGGATTTTTTTTTCTTTTAACATATTTTATTTATTTTTATGTGGTTCTGAGGATCGAATCCAGGGCCTTACATGTGTGAGGTGAGCACTCTACTGCTGAGCCACAACCCCAGCCCACAAAGTTAAAAGTCTTTTATGTCAAAGCTCACCACTAACAAGTCTTAATGATCTAGATATTGAGGATTTGATTGCATTTTACTTACTTCTTATGCAATTCATGAGGTATCATGGAGTATCACAACTCAAGAAATATTCTTTTAATAGTAGTAAACCATAAAGTGAAAAGGTTGTTTTGGAAATAGCAACAGTTATCTTCTGATTTACTACATTTCCTGTAGGTTTTTTGCAACATATCAATGTTTTAGAAACTTTGTTTTTGATGCAATATTTTGAAGTAAGAATAAAAAGTCCTAAAAGGTCCACTGCAGATTTCTGGGTTGTTTGTAGAATATGATACAAGATTCTTTAACTCACCTCCAGATGCCTTTGACCTTTCTTTCAACTTTTCTGCAGCCATTTCACCATAGCTAGGAAGTTCTGACATCTTCACTCCAGATCGAGCTTCTGCTATTAGCTGACGAGCTCTCTCTCTCAGCTGCCGACGTCGCTCTTCATCTTGCTGCTAAGATATATTGAACAGTTGCCAACTCAGTAATTGACAGAAATGCAATTTCATTTTCAATCTGATCATCATGATAGTAACTGGTTTACAGCATGGTGCTTGGCCCACATTATAAATAGGATGCTCTATATCAGTTGGATGTCACACCATTTTAAAAAGCCATCCTAAAATCAGATTTTTAAAAAACATTTACCAATTATTATTAAAATATACATTAAAAATTCAAACTAAGGACTGTTTGACAATACATATTACTGAGGAAATGTCAGGAACTGTTAATAAAAGAATTAGGCTTAAAGAAGAAATTTATAATACTAAGAACAAAATTTCAATTAATACTCTATTTTCTAAGAACAGAATTTAACTTGTTATTTTCTAAGAGTCACAGAGCACTGTCTGCTTCTTTCATTAAATAACTAAGATGCTGCCTTTTAAAAAGGGATTATTATGAATTGCAAATAATCAATTTGCTTTATAAAATTGAGAGCATATAAAATAAGGCATTATTACAATAAAACAAAAACTACAATAACCTAATACCTCTTTGCAATTTATCTTCCTTTAACATCTCCTAACCTCCACAAAACCTCACATCTATTCATACAAAATTGCTCACATCATGTAGTTTCATGTACTGTGGCTTTGAATGTCATTTCCTCTTTGTGGACTATGTTTCTCTCATATTATTTAACTCCTAACTCATCCTTCAAGACTCAGTTCAAACCCATCAAACTTATCCTGACTATCCTACTTTGGATCTCACTGGTGGAATAAAGTGATCTTTTCTCTATGTAATTATAGTAGTGTGTGTGTGTGTATATGTCTATATATGTGCATGTGTTAATACTTTTTAAAAACAATACTTACCAAATTATACCACAACTCTGAAGAGAGGCTTTCTTCCCAGTAGAATTGAGCTACTTGAAGGCAGGAGCTATATCTGATTTATTTTTGTATTTCTGGTCTATAGTACATACCTTGCTACCATGCTAGGTGTTATAAAAATTTTAAGCATGAAACTTACTATTTATACTCTCAAAAATCTTATAATATAGAGGAAAATATAGAATAGCCATAGTAAAGAGGTATGATCAAAATGCTGCAAGGGTTCAGAAGAAAGAAAGAACATTTTTGGCTGAGGAGCAAACAGAATATATTGTGGTCTTTGAGTTGGGCTTAAAGAATGAGTAGGATTTAGAATGGTCTGAGATGGGAGTTGCTGGTTAGGTGGTGTCAGTGCAGGAGGCAGGAACAATACAAAAACATAAAAGAAAGAAAATATATTTGGGGGAAAGAACACAATCTAATTTTCCTGAGCATAAGAAAAATAGTGATAAAAATTAAGACAAGAAAAAGGGTAAGTGTTGTAGATGCCTGGTATAGCAGGGATTTACAGCAGATCTCAAAGTGTAAGTCTTGGAGCTTGCAGTGAAGCTCAGGAGAAAAAGTGCTTTAATTTCATTCTAAGGAAGCAGGGATCACTAAAGGGTGTGTGTGTGTGTGTGTGTGTGTGTGTGTGTTTTATAAAGGTTTGAGTTTTTTTTGTTTTTGTTTTTAATATGTATATCTTTTCTTTTTAATCTAGGGGAATGAACAACCAGAGGTTTATTTGAGAAAAGATTAATCTGGCAGTAGTGCAAAAGATAGGATGGTATAGAAGGACTAGAAAGACGCTAGTTAAAAGGCTTGTGTTAGAATCTAAGAAAGCTACAATGAGATTCAGGAAGAGGACGTGGCAATGGGAATAAAAAGAAAGAAGTGTAAGAAATGTATTAGAGCCAGAACTGGTAAATGTACCAATTCTTGGTAACAGATTAAATATGGAGGAAGAAAAAAAAGACTCAAAAGTTTTAAGGTTGGGCAACTTAGAACTATGGAACTAATAATAGAAAGACTAAAAGGAACTACAAGAATGGAGAGAGAGGAAGGGAGGGTAAAACAGACTGGGTTCAAGGAGCTGGCAAGACATTTGTGTAAAGATGTTAGTAAGTAGTTGGGGAATAAAACTAATACTAGGATGTGGGGTCAAAGTAGAATTACAGAGCTGATGGATGACATTACAGGAATATTTGGAAGCACCTGAAGAGGTACCACAGGGAAAAAGGAGGACCACTGAGTAAAATATGGTAACAATTATACTTGGATAAGAGGAAAAGGGCAGCAACAAAGAAATAGAACACTGTGTCAGGAGAATAAAAGCAGGTTTTCAAGAAAAAGAGAGTAATCAACTGCAACAAATGTTAGAGATTAATGTCTGAAAATGTAAAAAGGGCAATTATACCTGGTAAACAATATCATTAGGGAGGGGTAGAAACCAAATGGATAGAACTCAAATATAGGAGATTGTTTTACAAATTTTGAGATCATCTAGAAATCAAGAGGGTTGTCAAAATTAATGATGGTAGATTAATAGAGCTGTCAAGTGGACCCAGGAATGAGCTCTGAAGTTCTCAGTGGACTAAATGGGATGATTTCAGTATTAAAAAGAACAATGATTATATTGAATTGAATCCATGAAAAGTTTGAGTCCAATAGGATATTAAAAAATTAGAAGGATATAAAAATGCTTTTATCACTTGAGGCAGCTATTGAAAAAAATTACCTAAAAATCACTTTTCAAATCATAATAAATGATTATGGCAATGTTGTCAACTGTTATTAAAACTCTTAGGTAAGCTGGGCTTGGTGGTGCAGCCTATAATCCCAGGGGCTTGGCTCTTGATGCTGAGGCAGGAAGATCACAAATTCAAAGCCAGCTCAGCAATGGCAAGGCGCTAAGCAACTCAGTGAGACCCTGACTGTAAATAAAAACAAAATAGGGCTGGGGATGTGGCTCAGTGGTTGAATGCCCCTGAGTCAACCCCTGGCAACCCCCACCCCCACCCCTCAAAAAAATCTTTTAGGTAAATGTCTGGTAGGGAACTGGATAATCAAATTATGCTGTGGCAGACTATGTATTCCAAAGATGTCCTGAAAGAATCTCTCCTCCTACACACACTTCTAAAGTATGAACTTGCCATCCCCTCGATAAGAGGTAAAATTTAATTTCTCTTGGCTAGCTTTAGTGACTTGTATATAATCAATAAAATGTGGAAGAGCTGCAGGTGATTCCAAGGTCAGAAAAGGCCATACCCATCTACCTAGTTGTCTTGAAATTCTTGCATTGTGTACACTCTCTGGGAGCCAACTGTCTCCTAAGCTCAAGATGTATGGGCTCTATTCAACAGTCCCAGACAAGTTTCACTTTGGGTTATCCTCGCCTAAGAACTAGACATGAAAATGCAGAAGGTTTCACAACTGGGGATGTAGCTCAGTGGTGGCAGAGGCCTTACTCAGCATGCATGAGGCCTTATTTAGTATGCATAAGGCCCTGGATTCAATCCCCAGCACATTAAAAAAAAAAAAAAAAGGCTTCAGATGATCTCCGCCTCTAGCTATTTTGAAATACCCTCAGTTCAAGTCTTCCCAGCTGAGGCCTCAGACAATGCAGAACAAAGCATATGCTATTGGGTCCTGACCTACAGAAGTAAATCCATAAGTACAATAATACAACATTTTTTTCTATGTTTGGGGTCACCTGTGACATAGCAATAGTAATTAGAACACATGCTTAAATAATACCACAAAGATTATTATTAACAGTGAATCAACTATACATTATATGTTTTTTGATGTGAAGTATAAGAAATGCACACTACCTATAACATTCTACCCAAAATGTTTAAAGTGAATCCACTAAGTTTTTAGAATTTCTAGTTGATTATATACACAAAGGATAGAGAAATATGATAAATGACACAGCAAGAAAACAACCAAATTCAAAAGGTAGGATTATTTGGGACAATTGATCTGTCACTTTAACAACTGAGTTAGAAAAAACACAGACATAACAATAACTAACTAACTACCAACTATCATCATGACTACCAAAATGGACTTAACAACCAGATGCTACATATTAGATACTGGTTTGGAGAAACCATCTATAGATGATATTGTTTAGACAACTAGAAATCTGAACATGACCTTAGTATGAAGAAAAGAGAAAGCAAAATGATTAAAAAAAGTTTACAGAGTAATAACCTCATTTTCGCAAAATAAATACACATAATATACATGCAAGAAAAAGAGTTGAAGGGTATACACAAAAGTTTTCATGGTGGAGATTTTGAAGATCAAAATGTGATACTTTTATTTTCTTTCCTGTAATTGTTTTTGTTTTCTAACTTTCTTCAATACAAATGTACTACTACTCTTGTAATAAAAACTAACAATATAAGAGTGTTGGAAGGAAGAAAAGAGATAAGATGGTAGACTTTCTGAATATGGACTGTGATAAAGGAAAAAGAGAGGTCTAACATTCAGAGAAAGTTTTCTCAGTATTTGAAAGCACAAACTTATTTGTAGGCTGAATATAGTTTACAGTAGGTAGAGTGAGACTGAAGATGCAAAAGTAATATACAAAAATACTTTGGCTGGGAATGTAGCTCAATAATAGAGGCTTGCCTAGTGCCTAGTGGGAGTGAAGCCCTGGGTTCAATTTCCAGCACTGCAGGGGAGGAAAAAAAAAAAAAGAGCTGTTGTTCACTATCAATATTTCTAAACTTGGAAAATATTCTGGGAGGAAAGGGAATATGGGCCTGATAATGTTGATTTTTAGTGATGGTTGCTGATATTCCCTGAGCTTTTATGTGTGAAGTGCTTAATATGCGCGATCTCATTTAATTGTCAAAAACCTATTTTTACCAATGAGAACACTTAGGTTTTAAGTCCCAAGGTCACACAGCTAGAACTGATGTCACAGCCAGGAGTTTAGCCTATGTCTGTTTGACTCCATAGCCCTTGTTCATAACCACCAAACTATTTGATCCCAAAAGTATCAAATTACACGACCAACTGAGGAAAATTGAGCTTTTACTAAACTTTCATCTTTCAAACTTAAGAAAAGTTAAGAGCACTAATAAAAACCATTATTTAATATGCCTCAGGCAACTAGGTTTTAAGTGAATTTCACTGTGTGAATAATAACTTCTTACAGAGCTGGAATTTGGTGATTCAAACTAAGATGAAGTGGTCTTAAAATGAAATAAATGACCCTACCTTTCTGAATATGAAATGGGAATCTAATTTTTTTCTGTCAAGCTACCACCTCTCCTTCCCTCCTGCCGTACTCCCATCTGCAAATGTTTCTGAGAGCTTACCAAGAGTGCAATTTAAAGCAGGCAATCATTAATAAAACCAACTCTAAATACTAATTAGGACACTTTATCAATTTCCATGTAAATTGTTTGTTTGTACTTATTTACCCATCATTGTTCTCTACACAATAGAAAAAATGCAAATGAACAAATCAGAATGCAACCCTAATGGGACTTTCTGTTTATAACCATTAGCCCAGAGGTGTGCTGTAATTCAATTCTCAAGTAGCAAGATTTAGCCTCATTAACAGACTGCAAGGGCAGGTTACAACTCATAAAACCCTACAGTAAACAAAGTTTATGGACACAGCACAAAATCTTGAGCCTGATTGACAGAATTCTAGTTCCCTATCAGATTGCCTTAATTTACTTTTCTACTAATGTCCTAACACTACAGAGACAATTTTGCTTGGGCCTAGAGCTCTTCAGCAGGATGACATATCTGCATTGTTTGTTTTCTCACTCTTTCGCTTCCCTTAAGACAAAGAACCCATTGCAAAAATAAAAGTTAATTGTTAAAAGTCATGAAGGAAAGCTTGTAATTATAGTAATTGATTATGCAATTTTAGTTTAACTGATGGTATTAATTTCTAGTTGGTCTCCAGATTCATCCTAAGTAAAACGATTTTACTTAAATTTTAACATGTATCTTCCATTAAAAGTCAGTTTGTGAAGTATTATTTAAGGGAGAGCAACAAATCTATGCTTTTTTGTTTTTTTAAATAAAAAGACTCATATTTTTCATGTCCAAGTAGAACATGACCAGAGAACATGGACAATTATTACTTTATTATTTTGTTATAGTATTCATTACAAATAGCTCAAGTATTGTAGGTAATATTTCTGACAATGATGGTTTGCCTAAACCTATAAGTATAGAAATGTATTTTTGCTATCTGCTCTGACCATTTTACATTCAAAAGGAGACAGGGGCTCACTGCTATGAAATCATCTGTTTATTAGGACTGATGAAAAAAGAGGGAATCTTTTCACTGGTATGCGGAAGAAAGGCAATTTAGAAGACTGCTGTCATTAAAATAAATGGTATACTTGAAAAATTCAGCCCATAGGAAACCTTTATATCTTTCTAAACTTAAACTGAAGTAGATTTTCTGTTTCAAAGAACAGCTCTGATGGCATTTATCCTTTACTATACATTATTATTTAGAGTTAGACTTAGTTATAGTGGAGAATTTAGCTTTTCTCAGGTGGATGTACTCTTTGGGGGATATGATAGAGGCTGTATTTTTGGGCAGTCTCCCTTCCCACGACTATCTTTTACAAGTTATAACACATTTTTGAGAAAAATAATTAGTTCTGCATGTTTTCACATGTGTGCATGTGTTCTCTTGTTTACTCCTTACAATTTGGAGATAGCTACTATCCCTCATTTGATGGTAAGAAATAAATTCAGTGTTTGCTTGATTTTTAAGCATTGGTCTTTTCTATCACTTAACTAGTGTTCACAGCATTTTTTTCTGAGGTCCTTCCTACTGTTATCTAATTTTTAAAAATCTCAGTTCTTTATGTATACTTGGGTTATGCAAATGAGTTAAAAGTCCTCTTTGTGCTACTGAATAGGAGAGAAGAAAATGAATGTTTATATTCATTTAAAACACAGATTTCCCAACCTTAAATTATAAGCCTGTAGAAAAGTGATGTAGACTTTTAAGCTTTGATGTTCTCTTTGCTACCATCTTCAGGTAAGGCAAAAGTCCTGCTATGGTGCAGAAAGAGCCCATATTTCAATATGTCAGATTTAAAATATTCAAATACAGAAGACAGATTAGCACTTACCACTTTGGCCATAAACTAAAAAATAATATTTAGCCCTTTCATAGTATGTCTTCAAGTTTCGGTTTTCCTTATCATTCTGAAATGGTATGCAATCTGCTATAGATAGATGCACTAGTAAAACTTGACAATTTAAGGACAAACTCTTCAAGAATAAGTAATATAATTCCTTGTTTCCTTTCCATAAAAATGTATTGGTATGCAATTTTTATATTTCACACTTCACCGACATCTAGGCAAGCTTTCTTCCACTGCTTCAATGGTGCTACTTTTAATTTTATCCTCCTTAGTCGTAGTAATTAAAGTGATCAGCAGTGGCATCCCAGCGGCTTTGACACAGCTACAACCCCCTAGCAGACTTTTGCTTTTAAGGGGAATGGGAAGAAAAAGACTGGAGTTTCGTTTCACAGAGAACAAGAAAATCAAGCTTCTCCAATCCTCAACTTTATTCAATTGTTCTTTCAGCAGCCTTTGGATCTTAAGAATCAAATAAAAATGGCTGCCATGGGGGGTCCTTTTTATACTTGCCGCAAATGTCACCGATTGACATTACTTTAGCCCAAAAATGATGCCATGGATTTGTGAAGGAGAATTAGAACATGAGAAACTGTCAGTGTAGCTGCTGAGATCATTACCCACCTAAGGGTGTCTTTCATAATGTTAGATATTTTCATTCAGTCAGTTGAAAAATATAGGTTGAGAAGTCTTTCTATTTAAGAAACATATGACTACACGTTTTCATGAAGTAAGCCTTAAGAAAACTTTAAAAGTATTTCAAATAATGTAGTTTCACATCCTTATCCTTTGTAAAATTGTGATTAGAACAGAACAAAACATTCTTATTTCCACCAAGAATCTCAAAATTCCATATCCTTTACCTCCTTCAATAACATGATATACTGTGTTTATTTGTGTTATCTCCAGAGATCCATGCAGTATTAATTGGTCTTGAATTAATTAGGACTAAATAAATTTCAACCTGAGTTTCTTAAATGACAGTTTTATTTAGTATTGCTAACATTTTAAGGGAATCTGTTCTCAAAATTAACTTGAAATTCCTTAATTTTGAGAATTAAGGATAAAAACCTTGAGTGTCACCCTTTCATCATTAGGACGCAAGGCTCTGTTATTAGGTATTCAGAAGGAATAAAAAAATTAAAGAAGAAAGAAAGAAAGAAAAGAGGGGGCGAGAAATTCTGTGCTTGTCCAGAGGCAAGGATTACCAAAGTCCACCTATTCATTTACTACAGACGGTAGAATAAAATAGAAAATAAAATTACAAGATTTTTTTAAAGGTTTAGCTAACTAGTAGAAATTTTACTGCCAACTCGATCAGTTCTTGACTGAATAAACAGGATTTAAGATGAAACATTAAAACTGTTTAGCTGATCTTTTCAAACCATTTCAAACTTTTCTTATGCTGGTTTGTAATATAAGCAGACATGCTTATAAATGGCCACACCTGCTCATTTCTCTGGGGATGGCCTGATCTCTGCTTCTCTAACAAAGAAAGAAAGAAAGAAAGAAAAATCAGCCTTTCTTGTTGCAAAACAGAGTGGAAAGTCAAAATCTTTCTCAAGTTTGCCCCATCTGGTCAGATTAAATCTTTGATCAACCCTGGGGATTACATTTATTTTGTAGTAACTACTAAGTTTTGGATTTGTTTAAAACACATAGGCAAAACAGTAAACAGAACATGAAGTTTGAAATCTAGTTCTTAATAGCTGAGTAGAAGACAGAAAAAGGACTAATTCAGAAAAAATGGACATGCATTTCAAAAATTTATATTTCATTAGTATTCAATTCATGAAATTGAATATATTATACTCTAGGTTTTTAAATACATCTTCTTGTTTCAAGATAGAGCAAATATTATTTCTAATTGTATATTTGTTTTGCTGAACATTGTATCATGCTATACAAATAAAAAATTCTTAACATAAAAATATGATCAAATTAATGTTGTTAAATGAGATTTTCCTTTAAAGGAAAGAAATCTTGTCAAATAGTTCTGGAAGCAATCTGGGACAGAAGGTTTTATATTCTCAATAGGTAATCATTTTCTTTCATTCATTTAACTAATATTTAAGAATTCCTAGTAGCTACTATATTTCTCTAAAAATAATTATTTTAGGATTAGAAAAGCAATTATTTTGTGTTTTTGAAAACTTCAAATTGCATTAGCAGAACTAATAGTTAGGGCCTCCAAAAAGAGGACCCTTTGATAATTTAATTCCTTTTTTCTTTGTGAAACTGATAACTTCTTAGTTTAAAAAAATTATAAGGAAAAAAGAAGAATGGCTGACTAAGTAAGTATCACCTTGTGTTACATCCAAGGTCTCTTGCTGGTTGTCTGGCTGCTCTTTTGTAGGCAAAAAGGAGCTGAACGCTCTCTGGCTCCTTAGATCTGGCCCAACAAATGCACTGCCAGTCATGCACATGGATCTAGCTTAAAACCCAGTGTGAGCCTAAAAGAAGCCAGTCAGACTGGCACCTACTCATGCAGAAGGAGATAGATTTGTCATGACAGGCTGATTATTCAATGTAAAGAAACAGTTTAGCTTTTCTAATCTGGTACAAATACATCTTTCTCAGCAAAAAAGTAAAAGGTCTAAC
>NC_135542.1:80432532-80520032 GCF_045843805.1 Urocitellus parryii | reverse complement strand
TAATGAACAACACATGATGTGAAATTTGATCAGCAAACATATACTTATGCCAAGGAATTTTCTTTCTTTCATTCTTTCTTTTTTTTTTTTTTTCACCATTCACATACCAAGGTTCTGTAAATCAGTAAACCAGGCAGAATGACGGTTGTAAGGGGGAGACCAAACCCTAATATACAGAATGGCTCAGAAGCTGTCGTTTTAAAGAAGCATTAACACCACTACCACTAACAACAACACCCCCCCACCCCCCCAAAAAAAAACCCTTTTTACAAAACTGGAAATGACAGAATAGTTTTAAAAGGAAAAAAAAAAAAAAAACTACCTTCTGATGCTCAAAACTTCAAACTATTAATAGACCACCAGTGAGATAGACTGTCTTTGTGCCTTGAAATGCAAAACGAGGGAAATAATTAGCAGAGGAACAAAATTCTCAAAATTTGAAGAACTTCTGTGATTACTGGGGGTACAGTGAAAAGAAAATGCAAATTTCTTCCTGATCTTAATTAGATTCGATTGTGCGGTGGATGTGTTGGATTTGGGGGGGAGGGGTGGGGGCAGGGAGTGCTGGGGGTGAGGCCCAGGCTGAGTGACTGGAGACAGGTTAGCAGGGCCAGGCGCTGTGGCAGGAACAAAGGCGGCTTCCAGCGCTGGTGCAGTAGAGGGTGCCTTGAGCCAGATGCTGATGGCGCCGGGATTTCATTTGTCCTTCATGGGGCGGGTGGACACTGACATAACAGCTGGGGCTGACTTAGGAATCGGAAGTAGCCTGTGGCTAACTTTTCCTGACCACATGGGTAAGACGTTGTGTAACCCACCTTGGGCTCTGGAGCCATCGGTTTCTCATGGTGGCATCTGTGCAGAACCCCACACCAGGGCATGGCCCAAACATGCTCTTGAGGGTTTAATGGGTGGTGGTGGTTCAGAGTTCTGCCAAAGTGTGAGCAGCAAGTTTCGTTGGCTGCATTTCCCCTTGTGTGAAATAATAAAAACCCTGGCCAAGGCTTATGAATCTATTTTTGTTTCATTAATATTATTTATTATGTATTTTATTAATATTTTTAGGAGGGACCGTGCTCTCATTTGACCATTTGTAGTTATAATTAATACATTCCGTACTGGTTGTAAAAAGTGTACTTGCATTTAATTGCAAATCAGGATAAATTAATGGATATGATTTAAAACAAAACTCACTTAAAATATTCTTGCAAGGAGCAAAGGAGGGGGCAGCCCCCTGCATTTAATTTATTTTCTGGGTGAGTGTCAGTGGTGAGAGGGTTGGAGGGATTGGGAGGGTCTAATGGGGATCTGGGGATGTATGTGCAGGATGGTGGGGGCACAGGGGGAGGGTGGAAAACCTGCCCAGGAGGAGGGCCATCCAGGAGCCCCCGTCCTTTTCTTTAATTTCTGAGGTTGCCAGGAGGGGCTTAAGCAAAGTGGTCAAGTCCATCTGCTCTGGAGAAGGTGGTAAAGAAAAGAGGTTAGTGGCAAGAGGGAAGGAGCACAAAGGGAAAATTGTACGTTGGGAGCGTTGCTCTCCCTGGCCGTGGTGTAGCCAGACTGGTTTAGCAGACAGAATGATAGATTGTTTTGTCAAGGGTCCCAGGGTGCGCCCTGAACTTGAAGCACTTTGTTTATCTTGAATAGAAAGGGAAAAGCGCAGACATAATCGATGTCTAGTTTTTAGGAGCTCGAAAGAGGTAGGAGAACAGAGAAGACTCTGGGAGGGGCAGGGGGGATGTGGGGGAGGTGCGGGCCCTGGTTGTGGCTGTCCATTAACAGATGAACTTGGCCAAGGGCCAGGCTTTAGATGAGAGCGTGTCAGGGCCCCAGTGCAGCCAAGCCTTTTCAGTGTCTCCCCCGCCTTTTCTTTCTTCTTTTCTTTCTTTCTTCTTCTTCTTCTCCTATTTTTTTAAAATACCTGCTGACTGTACATCAAATGCTCTTAGGTCTTTTGGCTAAAGGCAAAAAAAAAATAATAATAATTAATAAATAAATAAATTAATTAAATCAAAAGAACAGGTCAATTATTTTTTTTCTCCTCTGAACCAGTTGGGGCCAGTCTTTTGGCTAGACACACGGGTTCTATCATCTTTCCTGGCGTGCGACTAGGGGAAAAAGAAAAAGAGTTGTGATAACGCCAGTAACCCAAGGGCCCAGGATGGGAAGGGTTGGCCATGTTCAGGAGACCAGCATGTGTGAGCTCGAGGCTGCAGCTGGGCAGGGCCTGGCTAGTGGGGCCTGTAGGTACAGGTAGGAAATTGGTGGAAACAAACACAAAAATTTTTTTAAATGGCTGAAATTTAACTTGTTGGAAAGGACCTGTGAATTAATCTGTTGGTGGCTGAGAAAGATAATACTCAAGAAAGGCCCAGGAAAGGCCAGGGATGGGAAAAAAGCGGCCCTGGGAAGCGCAGAGCTGATTATGGCCAACCCATGTGTTTGGATTGGTTTTGTTCTTGATTATCTTATCTCTCTTGGTCTGTTTCTGTGTTTTTTAGTTTATTGTGACATTACGCATTCCACATATGAGTGTTGGCAAGCACGAGTCATCAGCCCAATAACTTCCTGACATTTTTAGCTCTTTTAATGTGCAGTCCTAGCCCTTCTGCCACCAGTGGCGAGGTAATTGAATTTCCCTGTTCCTACTGGCAGGTGGCATGTTCTGGTTCCCACCAGAGGGGCTGTTGGGGCTAAAGCTGGGTTCCTAGAATTCCAGCCAGGGAACACCAGGGCTTCCAAGTGGTTTGGGGACCTGTCCGAAATGCTATTTACACGGTAATACATTTCTACCCCCACGGTAGCTTTAAAAGGCATCATAGTGAACCTCCGTATAAAATGTGATAAAATCGTGTTTCTGTCCCCAGGCCGAAGCCTCATAAGGGAGGTAGATTTTTAGCCTCCACTTTAGGGGCAATAGAAACTGGGAAACTGGGGGGCCTCTGGGCTCCTCCTACAGATAATGCAGAAAACTCAGCCTTAGAGACAGTCTGTTCTTCCACCTAGAGTTCTTTGTAAGCTGAGGTGGTAAGAAAGGGAAGAGGGGTTGAAAGAGGGGGAGTAAGCTCTTAAATATATATTTAATCTCCTTTCTTCTCAAAACTCTTTTGGCTTCTGATTACATGAAGTACCAGGGTTTGGGTTGAGGGTGAAGAGGTGCTGCCCTTTCTAATTGTGTGACCTTGTGTGGATTTCATCTCTCCAAGCCTCAGTTTCCTCATCTATAAAGTGGGTGGAATCTCAGGACCCACCTTGTAGATCCCATGAGGACTCTGGGGGCATCTGTCTCAGTATTGGGCCCAGGATGAGCACTTACCAAAGGGCCAGTTATTATTATGATCTGACTCATGATTTGGGACTTTTTTTCTCCTGTAAGAGCTAGAGCTGGGTGCTAGGTTGAGGTAATTGGAGAGCAGAACATGTGGGTTCTGAAGAACTCAGAGTCTCTTTATGCCTCGGGGTCGGGGTGGCTCCTTCTGTTTGAGGCTATGGGGACAAGTCCTTGGGTGGGGACAGATAGCAAATCCTTTGAGGTAGGATGATGGGGGACAGAGCCAGGACAGGACCATTGGCAGCTCCCAGAGGGCATAGATAGGGTTCCTCTCTCCCCATAGACACCTGCTGTCTTAAAGGAGCATCATCTTTGGGGTGTGTCACGTCATCACTCTGGATTCAGATTTCCACTTCTCCAACTGGTTGAAGAGAGTCTGGACAAAATCATTGAACCTTTCTGTGAAATGGAGACAATTGAAAGTCCCTACCTTACAGGGTCCACGAGAGAGGTAAACGATAGCACATAAAATCACCTGCCATGCAGGATGCTCTTGAGAGTGGCTGCAGGGATCCCTCTGCACCCAAAGCACCCACATCAACCCCGGAAGGGAAGTGCTCACAGCAGCCCCATTTAGTAGTGAGGAAGTTGAGGTTCGTCAGGGGTGGGATGACTTCCCTGAGGGGCCACAGTTAGTAAGAATCTTGTCCTTTGGCTTCCAGTCATTACCCTTTGCTACCTTCTTGGTAGGTTTGCAGCTTTCTGAGGTGGGGTGGGGCACCCACTGGACGGGAAGTTCGGTTGGCTCTCCCATGGGTTTTGTGGTCAGTTTTTCAGTGTTCTGGGAAAGAGAAGAATGTTCCCATCCAGCCCGGGGCGGATGTCCTGGGCACGTTGGAAGGCCTTGGAGCAGTTGGAACAATCGCAATGTAAGGAATCCTGCTTTGCAAGTAGTTACTACTTCCCCCATGTGTTCCCCATGAGCCAGAAATTGGGTGAGGGTCTTGTGAAGTTGAGGAGGAGGATTTTGTGTTGCTTTGGTTGGAAGATAGCAGTGGACTGACCAAGAAACCAAGCTGGTTTTAAGCACTGGTAGATTCTGGCTTTCAGCAGTTCTGTGCATAGTCTCTTTGGCACAAGCTTCTCTGGCCACACCTTTAAAGGGGACGGAGGCAGAGTGACACTATGGCAAACCTGGCAGGCAGGCTAGCAGACTGGAGGGCAGTTTTGAATGGAAACTGCAGTCAACAACTCCATAGGATCCACATGGGGCTTTCCCCCAGGCAAGTTTTCAGCTCTATGGTGGCCCTCCCCCATTCATTCCGAGGGCTGCTCTGACACCATTAATATTTGCTGAAGCAAGACCTGAGGTTCCTTGCAGAGGGATTACATAATGTGTTCCAAAACCCAAGTGTCTGTGTTTTCCTCCCATTTGCCATCCATTTATTCATTTGCAGTAGTTAGAAAACACCTACTGTGTGCAGAGGCCCTGCGGGGAGTGGAAGGTTGGCAGAAGAGAGCGCTGTCACTTGGAAAGTCCTGTTCCACCTGGGGAGGCTGTTCAGATTTGCTACTGAGAGGTCATCATCTGCATGGACCCAAGGGGCCTTCTGAATTGGAGGTGGGGATGGAGGTGGCTGCTGAGAACACATGTGGGTAAAGCGCTCCAGGCTGTCAGTTGCACTCTGCCCAGGGATGGCATGTTTATCCTGCATGGCTGTGGTCAAGGCTCTGCCTCTTCCCTGCCTTTTCACTTGATGCTCCTCCTTGTCTGTACATCCAGCTGGTTCAAGAGTGGAGTGGGGTTCCCTGGTGGCCCCAGAAGAGAAACTTTGGGTTGTATTTGCTGAGACTCCTAGACTGGAAAGCCAAAAAGATAAAAGAAGTGCTATTGCTTTAGAAAGTCATTCCCCCCCCACCCCACCCACTTTTCCTTTTATTTCCTTAAAAATCAGGCCAGATCTCTGATGGTGGCCTTTTGTTTCTTTTTCTTTCTTTTCTTTTTTTTTTTTTTTCCTGTTCTGCCTTCGTTAAGGTAAGCACGAATTTAATGTCCCAAGAGGCAGGCTGGTGACCCTTCAGGCCAAGTGCCTGGATGTGGCAAAGCTACAATAAATATCGAATAGTGAGAGCAATGGAAATTTAACAAAGCCATAACGGAGGAGACCTCAGAGGGGCAGTGGACTGGTTAAGAGGCTGTCGGATGAACTGGGTAGTATTTCTACTTCAACCTGATTGAAATGTCGACTAAAAATCAATGCTGTTGACTAGTGATAATTTACAACATTCCTGGCGCTAAGTAGTTCCCCGCTTAAGAATGCGTTGGCCCGGCAGAGATTAGTGCAGGGAGTTGTGTGTGTCACTATGAATCAGACGCATTATAGGTCAGCCCTTTATTTGTCTCATCATGACTTTTACACAGTTGTCATGTAATTTATGGCTGCTTTCACGTTGTCAAACATTTTCATTGCATCTTCTTCTTTAACACAGTCCTGACACTGACGTGTTGCCTTCGAAGGCTTGCTATTGTTTCATAATCCGAGAGGAGGCCTATAAACCATCAAATTACACTATCTTCGGGCTAATCTAAATGCGCTGCAGATTAAAATCAGAGCTCATTTGTCCCTGATGCAAATTATTAAGTTCTAATTATAAATATCCATTTAATTACCCCATACATTTTTATTTTGCGGACCCTTTTGAGCACTGCTGTCTGCGACGGGGGAGGAGGCATAGGAGACAATCTGCGGTAATTAATGTACACTTCCCAAATGGTAAAGGATAAACATATGCTGCTTTGTTTGTCTTATTTATTGATTGATTAGATGTATAGAGACTTTGGCATTGGCACAACCCGAAGTTGAAATCCTTTTAAAAATGAAAACTATTTAAAAATCTTTTTGGAAAAGAAAGAGCAAAATATAGCCAACCAATAGCTTTCTGCTAGAACACATCATCCTAAAATAGGGGAATTCTGCATTTGATCAAATCACCACTTTCTGAATTTGATCAAATCTAGATTTTGCAGGAGTTGAGGGTAAGAGAAACCATGCCTGTTTTGTACCTAGAATGTGAAATCATTGTTACAGAAAAAAAAGCCTCTAGTGTTTAGAGAAACTGCATCCTTTTTTCCAAACCTGCTGCGATCCTCTACTAGAAAATAACAGTATCCGCCTGTCACGTGAAGATACTTCAGCTGAGAGCCTTATGACAAACTATTTTTGGTTACCAAACAAGAAATTAGGAAGGAGATCATGTAAAAATTACTAAAGGCCTTACAAATAGATATTTACCCTCCCATGAAAATGGTGGAAAAGTTACTAAGACTGGGTGGAGGTAGGGGTGAGTTGTGGTCTTTGGGCATTCCAGATTTGGGAGAACCAAATATTGACTTACAATGATAGAGAAAAGACAATGATCTGAGAGCTAGGATATTTGAGTTCTGACTCTGGTTGTGTCATGCTGTGGGAACTTGGGTTCCCATTACATTTGGGCATTTTGGTTTTCTCATCTGTAAAATAGGTCATTTGAACTGGGTGGATCTCATCCCATGGATACCACTGGCCAATGTCCTCCCTCCTGTTTTTGGAATCTAGTTGCTAAATGGGGCTTACTTGCAAAAAGGGCAGAATATTTTCTTGATTCACCTCAAAGATAGAAGCTGTGATGGGGATGAAGGCTTGGGCTCAGGATCCCCTAGCAAAAAGCTTAATGACATCTTTCAAATTGCTGGAAGCACAATTGAAGCCTGGTGTAATGGAATGGTGACAATTCACAGAAGTTTCCAGCCTCATAAGAGTTCTTCATCTTTTAATTGTTGCAAGCTGTTTTTTTGATAAACTCCAAAGAATGTAATGTGTACTTTCTCCAAGCTTGCTTTTTTTTTTCTTTTTTGGGGGCAACTGTAACTACGTCAAAATAGAAATACATTTGAAAAAGAAGTCAGTTGAATTCAAACAACCAGGTATTTTAAATTCAATTAACTGACTGAATTCAATGATACTTTCCTCCTTCCTTCTTCTAAAAGCTGGTTTCTCTGTATGGACATAGGCTGCATATGCTGAGTTCTTGGAGTTTCACATTCTTGCTTGTTAAAGGCATCGGATGCAACATGTTTAGAAGAACTCTCCCTCTGTTAGTGTTGGAAGGCAACATAAATTGAGAGAAAATGTTCTTTTTTTTTATTCCTCATGTAGGTAAAAGCATATGGCCTGTTCTAGGACATGTGATCTTTGTAATCTACTTTCTAAACTTGGTGCTTACTATTGACTTTTAGTGTGGATGTTTCCGTTTTCCATGCTGTCCAGAAAATACCATTTTTACATGGCATTAAATTAGATATAAGATGATGTTTTCAGAAGCATGCCAAAAAGGAGCATTTGAAATTATCCTTTGGATAGTAATTATCCGAAACTTTCTTTTACGATCCCTTGTGCTTGGAAGAAGGGGAAGATGAACCAGTTGTGAAATATGTGTTCCTTGCAGGACACAGGCACTCTTGAGATCTATAGCTTCAATAAAAAAGTAATTTATTTAAATTACTGCCTCTTTAATTTATAATGTTTTGGGAATTTTTATTAGAGGTGCTCTGTAAGGGCATGAGCTGTTTCATATCCTCTATCTGGCAAAAAAGTAAAAAATAAACAAAACCCCCAAAATCAAGGGGGGAAAAAAACAAGGAAAATAAAGTTTAGTCTTGATCCACCTCCAAATATGATTATGGACTGATGGGATGAATGACAGCTACCAGAGGCTCTGCTTTCCCCTTTGGTTATTATCTAAAAGAAAGCATGAGAACATTCATGCCGAAGAGACAGGGGACAGAATATGTATTCGGGCAGGAAGTTTAGGATTTCATAGCCTGATATTCTCTCTTCTCTTCCCACACCTACTGTACTGTGCAAATGTATCGGCCGTTGTATTGTTAATGTATGATAGGAAGCTGCTGCTAGGACAGTCTTGGCTTGCTAATGGGGTCAGCTGTGTCCCAATGTGATATATGGATTATGTTTACCATGGCATATTTTGTTTGCAAACTGGGCTGTGAGATGGGAGCAGATGATAAATGAAGAGACCCTATGGTTTTCACACCAGTTCCTGTGGTCCTGAGTCTCCCAAATAGTAAAGCACCCTTGATAATGGAGAGGTATTTATGGGGACACAATTGACTTCAGAGTTTGAGGTCTCTGGCTTAAGTTTAAGATGTGATAATCTGTTGCATTAATGCCTTTGCTTAAAGCTCCTATTTAACTTAAATAAGTAATTTAGGATTTATTGATAAAGCTGTGGTCAATTCATGAATCTTTGGGCTAGATGAATGACTTAACAGTGGCTGTTGGTGCCTCGGTGATTCATTTATTTGGGCTCCCATGTGTTTGTACAATTTCTAAATTTATTTCTCAAGTTCCACCTGGCAATGAATGATAGTTCTTCCTAAAGTCTTGTATGGTGTGCCCACAGAGGAAAAACCCTTGAAGTCATCAACACTATCATCATGAGATCATATATATACACATAAACATGTATATATATGTATATATAGTGTATTATTTATGTACGCACTTTGTATATATACTTTGTATATATACCCACAAATATACATATATATACCCACAAAGTATGTATATATATACCCACACATATATGCATACTTGTATGTACATACATAGAAAATACGCATGTATACATGCATGTATAGTGTTTGTGTGTGTATAGACGTATATACATATACACACACACACACACACATCTAGAGAGAGAGAAAGTATATGTTTCGGAAATTTTTTAGAATGTACCACGATTCCATTAAGTCAGAATAGAAGTTTCTAAAAATTGTCTGTTAAAACACTGCTTTCTTCAAATTCCAACCTAGGCAAACCCATTTTTGTACTCTATGACTGACAGTCTGTTATTCATGTGCCCTGGATGGAGGGTCACAGTTGCAAATACAGGGACCCTGGTCCCAGGCAGAAGTCCAACATGGCAGCCTGCCCTCTCCACCTCCACTGGGTTGAGAAGGCTCGTCTTTCTTCTTTCTTTCAACACTTGTTGCGTTGAAGCCTTCCTCCTTGAGAGATCTTCCGTGTGTTTCCGGTGACCTGCCTCTGCATCTGGTTAAATAGACTTCAGTAATTGGTACACAGTTACTTCTTACTTATTTTATATCTTGAAAGATATTGAGTCCAACAAGCTTTTTACCCACCAAGCTTACAGAAAAAAATAAAAAATGGCCAGGCAATTTTTGTTTCAATCTCTGTGTCTCTGTGGAGCACTAGTTCCAGAGGCTGATCAATAGGTTTTATTGTAGACCTCACTGTCTCTAAAAGCATTGTGACCTTATCCTGTCTAAAAATAGTATTTGCTCTTGCCTGCAGAACCTTGACCTGTGAAAACCCATTTGGAACATAACTGACATATCTAGTCAGCTGTAGATCCAAGACATGCTCTGTGAATGAATTCTGTGCAGAACCGTCCAAGAGAACATTCTTAGAAGAGAAACAAGTACCAGTTGTGAACACTGGGGGTGCACCTGTTCATCTGATGTGGTCATGACCACGTGGTGGGGTGTGAGGAAGACTCATGGCCCCCAGGGCTATGAAGAGGGGTGAGGACTATCAAAGAGGACTCCTGAAGGGTGCATTTAAGCCCTAAATAGGCAAAGGACAGCAAGGGGCAGGAGTTTGGGCTTTGTGCCTATGATGTACAAAGGGGCTTTAAACAAGGTCTGTGGCTCTGTTGGAGCCTGTTTTTCCCCCATTGCTTTCCTTGGCAGCCTCAGTCTTGAACCCTGGTGGAAGGAATCCCCTGAAGCCTGACCCAGATGGGAAGCAAAGTATTTCTGAGTTTTAAGTAACTGCCCTATTTGATGATAAGGAATTATTTTCACTCTTTTTCTTTCTTTTTTATTTTTTCCTAAGGTGTGATAATGGTTTTGTGGTTGTGCTTAAGAGAAAATAAAAAGTTCTTATCTCTTAAAAATACATACTGAAGTATTTACTGATGAAATGATATGATGTCTGGGATTAACTTAAATAATCCAGTGGGCACAGAGGTGATAGGGTTATAGATAAGACAAGAACAGCTGTGAGTTGCTAGTGGCTGATGTTGGATGATGTGTTCTCGGGAACCGGCTTAGACTATTCTCTCTACATTTGTGTATATTTGAAATCTCCCCCCAAATATAGGTACTGTGTGACTGGTAGGGAGCAGAATGGCCTTGCTCAGTGGTTTCTACGTTCAGGGATGGCTCAGGGTAGGGAGGGGGCAGGTGTCCTGTGAGGAGGAAAATACCTGTGAGCTTGATCCTTTGTCTGGAAACTTCCTTGTTAAGGGGGGTCCTCTTAGGGTCTGTGCTGTGCACCATTCTCCATTCTCCTGGAAGAAAAGAGAACCCCAGCCTTTTGCAGTGCCTGAGGAGGAGTTGGAGGTGGAGTTCGGCTGGATTTCAGCCCAGATGCCTCTTTTTGTTGTGATGGGTGCTGGGAAGAAATCAGGGGCAGGTGTCCACCAAGCTGGCTGTGTTGATGAAGACAAAGGCCAATTGAGCCTTAGCCTTAGAGAAAGATGATTTGCCTGAGAGGAAGCTGACTTCACTGTAAAGAAGGAGGGGGCAAAGAGCGAAGTCAAGGTCTCTGCAGCATCCCTCTTGGAGGACAGGGGTGCAGCCCTGGAAAAATGAGAGGGAGCAGGACAGTGATTGAAGACCTGGAAAGGGGTGTTTTCCAGACTGCTGGTGGGCTTTGAACAGCCAGACACAGGGGAGCCAAGGTGGACCTGGTCTCTGCTGGATCCGCTGCCTGGAGGCTGACACCAGCCTCCCGATGTCCTTCCTGGGCCTGGGTCCTTCTGTTGTACAAAATGTCGGCTTCTGCTTTCGCTTCATGCAGAGGCTATTATTAGCAAGTGTCACTCAGTTATATGAGAGTGGTGCTTTTTTGCTGCCATCTAAGTGCCTGACACTTGGGCTTATAGCAGATTAAATTAAATTTTAGGCTGGTTTGGCTGCACTGGCAGTAGACAATAGGAGCAGCTGTTGTGGAAATGGAGCCTGGCACCCTCAAGGACCTCTGTGTGTGTGTATAGTGTGTGCATGCAAGTGCCTTGTGGGCTCTCATGAGCATGTTTAGAACTTCTGAGTATGCAGGTAACCCGTGGGGGAGGTCAGGGACTTGACTAACCTCCCAAGAGTCACCTGCCTCTCTCACTGTGTGAAGATGTGAAAGGAGCCATGGTCTGGGTCTGACCACTAGACTACACCTCCTTTTTCTCTGTTCCCATTTCATTGCTTCCCCCAAAGTGTTCAGATACAGAGTTTCTCCAACTCCGTTTTATGATTGCTTGGTGAGGGGAATATCAAAACTGGAGTAATTCTTTTGTCTTCTTTCTACTATTTGCACATCCTTGTTAGTGTTTTTCTGCAAAGAAGGGCCTTGCATGCAAACACCAGTAGAGATCAGCAGGAGAATTGTGTAGAACTGGCTCTCTGGTCTGTCAGTAGTGTAGGCCGCAGATTCCTATAGGTCCAGCAGGCTGACCAACATGGGTGAGGCTGATGGAAGGACATCTGCTCTTTTTGATTCAGTTACCTTTACTGTCTTCAGTGTGTGAATTGAGGACCTTTATGCCTGATAATGTTGAGTTAGAGCAAAGCAGTGGACATCAAAGGCCACTTATTTAAAATTCTTCAGAGAACTCTGTGGGGATAATTTCTCCTTCTTCTAAATGGAATGCAAATGTATATGTTATTCCACCAAAGGGCAATGCTCTTTACTTGTATCATCTAGATTTTTTAAAAAATTCTGTGCCACTTGATTTCAGTTCTGCAGATTCCAGAATTTATACTCACTGATTAGTAATGCATTATGCAAATAATTCAGTTTACATATCCAAATACTGTTTTGCATCATTCACACCTCAAGTCTTGGGGAAAAAAAAAAGTGAAATGTTTCCTCAAAATAAACAAAACCTGCAGAAGAGTTTATTGTAAGGGTGAAAATTAAAGAGGCACCCATTTGCCTGGGAACTTTGGAGGAGATTTTTAATACTCCTGCATAAATAATTTTGTAAGGTTTTTTTTTTTTTGGCTCCTACCCATAGGATATGCCATTTATGGCATATTGCATTAACTTTGGCTTTCTGAATTCTTCAATTTTATGGAAAAATAAGCCATAACCTACATAATATACACATTGATGCAGAGACATATACAGCCATAAGTGAAAAATTTAGGCTGAATTGTTTGAAGGAGGTACAATAATTGCATATCACTGACAAGATTCTCCTGCAAGAGAGAGGAAAATAAATAGGTGCAAACTTTTAGTGTTCCATGTCCAGAGAGAGCAAACCCAACACAGCCATGAATTCCCAAGTTACAGATTGGGAAATAACAGTATCCTAAGAAAGTCTCTCTCTGCTTTTAGTGGGTTTCTATTGTTTTTGGAGCAATTCAGGAGAATACAGGATGTGACCAGGAGAGCCCTTGTCTGAATAAACAGGTCCCCATGCCCACAGGAGAGGCTAAACCAGTGACTTTCAACATTACCTGGCAGGAGAGAATTGGACCCAGAAATCTGCATGGGATTCTACTGGTTCCAACCTGACTCTCTTGAGCAAAGCATGTCAGATAACAGCAATTTCCCAAGGAAGGAAAACAAGGCCCTTCATTTCTGCCTGCAGCATGAGGAGTGCAGCCGTCTTTCTCTTAGGATGCTCCACACCCATCTCTCTTTACAAGTTATAGACACATTTTTGGCACAGAATAAAATAAGCGTTCCAACATGTTTTTAATCTTTAACTTTCACGTCATTAAAAGTCTGATGTACTGACTTTTAAGCTGCCTGGAGATAGTTCAGGGTGCAGCACCTGACAGGTGTAATGTTCTGTGTTTTATGTTTCTCAATATGGAGGGCATAGAATCAAAAAGACCACAAAATGCCTTAAAGATGTTGTTACCCATCCATGGAGCATGCAAAGTCCTTAGGTTCTCTTTCTTGCCCCACTTCCCCATCTACTTTTTTCTTTTTTCTTTTTTCTTTCTTTTGGTAACACCTGTATTTATGAGGAACTCTTGGTGTGGCTGGTTGAAAAGAAACTTCTTTGCTTGATCCTGTCCACCTGAGACTGCCTGCTTCCTGCAAGTGACAGGATTGAACAGTCTCGTTTCTCTTCATTTTTCTCTCAGGGTCTGAGAGATATGTGCCACAACTCTTTTAAAGAATGAACTTTCCCATTGCTATAGATTCTAGGAAGGCTGACTTGGTGCCTAATGCAGCTTCAAGTCTCCACCTAAGTGACAGAATGCCAGTAACAAGCAGCCCTAGGAAATATGGTTGTGAATGATTGCATCATGGTCTTTGCCCATTGAATAGCAGCATGTCAGTGGGTCGGTCCAGCTCAACTTGAACTTGAATAGTCATTGCTAGACCCATAGAGTGCTTGCTCCCTGCTGAAATCCTTGTGGTGTTCCCTCTCATGTCCTGATTTTGGATGGACTTTTGAGGGAACTTCATCGTGAGGAGTATGTTGATTCTCAACCTTCTCTGATGGGCTCATGCACTGTCTCACCCCTGTCTGGTGGGTGATGATGCTTGGATCCAGTACCATGCTTCTTATCTTGTCCACCATGCCCATGTGTGTGAGAAACTGACAGGGGCATAATGTTGCCCACTCCTCCATATTTTCACCTGGTTCCCACCACTCCTCTCCCCCTCAAGTAGGTACAGTGCAGGCCAGGTGAGTTGGAGTGTGATTTCACAGACATGCTCTAGAATCTGCTGTAACACAGATCTTTAAAAAGTAAATAGTTTTTAAACTTTCGCACTGAATAGTAACAAAATTCTATGGGCCCACTTCACGACAGGCTGTAAGACACCAGGTGGAACGGTAGGTCCAATCTGACACCTCCTACGTCTGCCATGTTTTATGCAGTATGGGAGCCTGGCAGGTAATGGAACAAGATAAGATGATTTCAGGCCCAGGCTTGTTGGAGGGAATCTGGGTAGAGAAAGGGGGAAAAAAAATCAAGGCCTAATTCTTAAGATAGCGAAATCTTAGTAATTATTTTAAAGTGTTTGAAAAAAAAAATTCTCTTTCTCTCTTCCCCTATTTTTAATTGACTGTTAGGGCAAGACTCTTGTTCCTGTCATTGACAAGAGTACCTGAGGAATCATGGAAGAAAGTATAGTTGTTTTGAGCGCAGATGTTCTCCTTAGGAGAAGAGCCCAGTAAATATGTCTTTATTCATTTCCTTGCTAAATATTTCTTTAGCATCTTCTCATTTTATAGGTGAGAAAGGCTGAGGCTAAGAGGGGAGGCATGTTCCACAGGCCAATGGCTGGGCAGGATAGAACCAGCCTGGAGCCTGGGGCTTTGCACTTGCCTGGTGTCCTGCCTGGCAGGACCAACTCCCAGGGCCTCTCCATGGGCGTTGGGAATGTCCCTCCCTCCATGCTTCACGGAGGCCCTTGTGCCAACACTGGAGGCTTCTCTGAACTGCATCTCTGCTGAGGCACTGGGTGCTCTCAGGGTCACACTCACTTAGGGTCCCCTGGTAAAGCTCAGTCAAGACACCCTGCCACCGGTGCCTGTTCCTTTGTGACTGCATCTCATCTACTCCCTTCCTGACTTCTCTGCCCCGTTTTCAGGTCAGCCTTCCCACCAGCTTTCCTGACAGGGCTGTCCTGGGGTGGTGGCTTTGAGACTTTTAGTATGTCCACAGAATAGCTTGGCTTTCTTATTCAGATGACTGGGCATACCAGGTAGATGTGTCGGGGTGGTGGGGGAACGGTACCATTTCAGAAGCAGACAGGTCTTGAGAATCAAGCCAGCCTGTCCTCTTCCTCACCTCACAAATCTATTTTTAAAGACATCTCTCAATAGCAGGAAATCCTTCCTTTTGTCTACCTTCAATACCTCACACTTCAGTTTAAACCCATTTCCTCTTGATCCCAGAGAAGACAAAGTATCTTATCACGAGCGTGGTCTAACATCTCTCGTATTTTAGAATTCTTTGCTCTACTCTCTGCCACTGTGTCTGTCCTCTCTCTCCCTCGAAGGTGAACTCATAGATCTGTTTTCTTTTAACCCCTTTCTTATTTTTGTTCTCTTCTTTAGAGCCTGCTAGTTTCCCAGATCTTTTACTCAGACACTAGTCTGATGACTTCAGAGCATAATAACAAGATACCTGTTTTCCATATGCCTTCCTCTTACATCTGCATTCTTATATCTTGCTTGCTTTTTTTTTTTTTTTTTTAAACCCATGCTTCATTGATGACTCATGCTCAGCTTGATGTCTACTAGGATTCCTAGATCTTCATCAGCCATCTTGGAGTGTGGCTAAACTTTCACTCCCGACTGTATCGATGCCACATTTCTCCCTTCCCACATCTCCTCTCTGTCCTTGTCCATACTGAACTTGGTTCTCCTCTGCTGACACAAGTTCCCTGCCTACCTCTCTGCTTCACGGACTGATGTAGAGTTATGATCCTGTCTCGGCACGCACCTCCTCCCTCTTGGCAACTCTCCCGGGTGACAACTTCGCCGAGGGTGAGAAATACAGTGAGTGGCCTTTCTTGCCTCACTTTTCGGGTAGCTTTGCTCAGGGGGAGAGCTGTTCATAACTTCCCACTGACATCTGGAGAACAAAGGTTTTGGAGGAGCGGAGCCCAGATTCCCTGCGAGCCAGTGGAGTCAAGTCTTTTTTGAGTTTCCAGCAAAATCTGTGTTTAAAATAATAGGAGCTGGTCATTGTGTTTAGTAGTACAACTCAACCTAAGCCCTCATAATAAGCACATCTTTTCTGTGTGCTGGGGTGAAGAGAGGTGACCAGGAGTGTGTAGGATGATATGAAAAGCATTACAGACATAGGAAGGCATTTCAGAGTACACAAACCAGGGCATGAGTAATCCCAGGCGGATAGCCACAAGGCTAGAGTTTCAATCCCTGTCTCCCCTCCATTTTTTTTCTTGCACCCCAGTTTAGTGACAATTTAACTCAAGTGGTGAGAAGAGGGGCTACCTGCTCTTCCCACTCCAAGGTTTTTTTCACCCCTGGACCCCTTTGAGGATGCTGCCTCAGAGGCGCCCAGGCAACATCCCCTGATTTTTCTCAGACTGACTTGCTCACTTCCCCTCCTGCCAGTCCTCCAGAGGTAACTGGGTAATCCCCACAGGATGACCTCACCGTGGGCTGGGTAGCCTGGGAACTTCTGCCTCAGGTCTCAAGTCAGGAGCAGAAATGGAGACGCTGGGAATGCTGGGTAATCAGGAGTGGTTAGGGACCCTGGCGTCTGGGTGGGACCCTGGTTAGGGACCCTGGGTCAGACCCTGCTTTCCCACCATGCATTGCTACCTTCTCTCCCCAGTGCAACGGGCTAGGCTTGAGGTGCCTCTGCATCTCCACGGGCCATTTCCACAGGTCACTGAGAATGGCCAGGTGGGCGTGGCCCAGGTGTCTCAACCAACAGCCTTCCCTTGGGAGGGGCCATCGCTCTGGGGCTAGCAAAGGGGGTCAATAGCGTTCATAGGCCTTATGACTTTTCATATAGTCGCCTCCCTAAATTATAGCCTTTAAGGAAGACAGAGATCATGTTTTATTTTTTTGCACTCCATGGTGCCTCACATAACACTGGTTCATATGTGGCATTCTCAGTTACTTAGAAAAATGGCCCGTGGAGATGGAGAAGCAGGCACACAACAAAGGTATGTGGGCCTAGGCTCTCTCTCCAAAGCGAATGAGAATGGAAAGGCCAGGTATTGCCCTGGATTCCCTGGCTCCTTGTTATGGAATGACGTGAGGCTGGGCAGGTTTATTTCCCACGTTTGTCTCTCTGGAAAAGACCAGCGGGTTGGGTTGGAATAGTGGATGGTGTCTTTGTGGCCTTCATGGACAAGCAATGAGGCCTACATGCAACTTCTGCCCCTGCCATCTGGAAGACCGTATGGGGAAGGATCTCTGGACTGGGCAAACACTGGGGAGCAGGGGATGCCCTGGGGGTGTGGGAAGCTGGAGCTGTATCCTACACACAGCCCAGGACCCTCCTCACTGGAGGAATGTGGTCCTGGTTCAGTTGGGAATGTGTACTGCTTTCCTTTAGGCAGCGCTGAGTGGTTCTGAATTGCATTTAAAAGCTGGTTCTCTCTCTTTTCTGTCCTCTTTCTCTCTCTCTCTCTCTTTTTTTTTTTTTTTTTGGTGTGTGTATATGCAAGACCTTTGATATTTGAGTAGGGAAATCCTCTCTTATCAATGGAATTCACTGACTCTTACAGTGTGTTACCCTTTTCAGTGTGCTGTGAAAAGAGTCAGCCAGACTAGATTTATTTGCACAACTCTGATTTCTTTCCCAAGGATAAAACAACAACAACAAAAACAAAAACAAAAACAAACCAAGACAGAAAAACCAAATAAACGAACAAAAACACAAAATCTCCAAAATGTTACATTGAATTCTGCTTTTAGATGGCATGTTCTTTAAGTCCTAGGATTGTGCAGAAATGGGTTGTCTTGGGACTGGCAGGGTGGCCTGTTGTCCTCTGGTGTAGCTATACCTTTCTACCTGCTTCCACCTGGGTGTTGGAGGTGGCCTCGCCTGAAAGCCTTCTTCTTGGAGAGCTGTAGGAGTGTCGTAGGTGCCCTACCATGAAATTCTGCCATTGCTTGTGAGGTGCTGTCAGGGAAGTTCTGGAGGAGGTGGCTTGTGTGACCAGGAGTCCCAGTGCATGCCTTAGTCTGAGCTCAGGCAGCCATCTGCCTTCCTTTCTTTGGGAATGCTGGGCCTTGGGCTGGGAGTATGTCAGATGGCACAACTAGAATCCAAGACTCTTGACATAGCCCATGATATTTTGCCCAACCAAACCTGGGAATGGCCACTCCTCCCTGGACGTGCCTGTCTGCTCCTTGGGAAGAGGGGTGGCCTTTCCTTCAGACTCTGGGCTGTTTGTAATCTGGGACTCCTTTGGATGCTCAGCTCCAGAACGAGGTCTCAGTGCTTGTTCCCCAGGTGGAGGCGCGACGGGGGTATTAGTTGTGGTGGGGGCTTTTTCTCTTTCTTTTCTTCTGTTCAATGGTCTGTTCTGTTGTGTGTGAGTGGGGAGACTAAGTATGCGGGTGACTCTTGGGAGGCTGGGAGGATCCAGAAATGAATGGGAAGCTCCTCACAAGATAGGAAGGTCTACTCCCAGAGGAGAGAAGCAGCAGTTGTTCTGGAGAGAGGCCTCCTCAGCTTCCACACCTGGTGAAGTGCTCACTTGGGGTGGTGGCTTTGGGATGTGGGGCACTGACTTCTGCTGCAGACAGCCTCACAGGAGTGGGTAGAGGCAGCAACCCCTCACCACCCTGCAGTGAGGAAGTGAACCAGTTGAAGTAGGGTCAATTTCTTCTTTCATTCCTGGGACCACATGCCTGTCCCCTCCTTGTGTCCTGTTCCACCACCTTGGAGCAGTGTCAGCTGCATAAATGGGGGAGTGGGACACAATGGCGATTTACCTGGACCCCCATTAGCACGTGAGTTCCTCAGTGTGGTCATCTCTCATGGGTAAACCATGGACGGTGGTGTGGTCCAATGTGACTTCACTAACCTTGAGTATTTGTTTTTGGGTGAGATTAATCTTGTAGATGTCTATGAGGTAAAATGTCTTTTCTCCTTGTATCATCCAAAAGGATGATAGACCGTGTGGGTGGGCAACGTGGTCAGACTTCTTCATTCACTTTAGGTGTGTATTGTAGTAAAACTTGCTTGTTCTCTCACCCCTCATTAAAGGTGACTCACAGAGGAGGAACTGAATGAAAATAAACCACCTTCACCAAACCATGAACATCACCAGAATGAGAACCAAATTCACGTAACCTAGGGAAGGCCCGACAATGACATTCTCGAAGCCATCTTAAATTAGATAAACCAAGTTATTGGAGGCAGCCTTTCTCCCTTGAAGCCTACGTTTTTGATTGGCAGGAATAGGGGGACAGGGGTGGGTAGAAGGGGTCAGATACTTTCCACCTGAGAGCATGACATGCAGCCAGAAAAGCAAAAGTACACAGGGACTTGCCAAGGCCATCTAGCCACCTGGCAGAACTCAGCCTGAACCCAAACGGATTACTCTGAGTCTCAAACCCGTGCTTTTTCGAGTGCATCAGGCTGCCACCTTTAGCAACCCAAAGGACTGATAGGTGGGGTTCTGAATGCTTCTGAATCCTCTCAAATATCCTAGGTAAGCAAACTTCCTCTTTTGACAGCTTTTTTTGGGATAGTGAGCACAAAGGGTCCTTCCCAGCTCTCTAGCTTTAGCTGTTCTTGGCTTGTCAAGTTGTTGGCGGGAAGTTGCAAGCCCAGGTGGCTGCACATCTCCATTTTGGAGTTACTCTGACACCGAGAAGGGTTATAGTTTGTTTGAGTTTGTTTGGCCCAGTCAAGCCCTGAGCTGTTCCCTTTCTTTTGCCTTTGGACATCTCTCTACCCCATTGTCAAAAGGCCAACTTGGTGCATGTGCCTGAACCTCTGGGTGGAGCAGAGAAAGCACCTCACAATCTTATTGATCTATTTATTTGAAAAAGAAAAGTTTTTTTTTAATCCCATTTGCTTTGCCATTCATTCCTCTTCCTCTTTCTTTCATAGCGATAGTACTTAAAGCTTGGAGAGTGAATGACATCCCTCCCTACATGTTTTACCTTATAAGCTGCTTCTTTGCCAACTGCATTTCCAACTTATTACAGCTTTTTTTTTTTTTTTTGTGGCTTGGAAAATACATTGACTGAGTGATGATTGTTTTCGTGAAATGGTGCAACACGTAAAGCAATGGTTGTCATTAATAGCACCATTACGTAGAATGTAGCTCTTTAAATCTCCAGTTTCAAATGAGATTAGTGCTCAGTTGACTTAAAATTGCCCCCAAAGAAAAAGAAAGAAAGGAAGGAAGGAAGAAAGAAAGAAAAAAAGAAAGAAAAAAACCACCCCAGAATTGTTGGAAATCAGGGAAATATTAGCATTATGAAACATATTAACAAGTGGCCATTAGCACTTTTTATTGGCATGAATAGTATCTTTAAGTATTTTATTGGTAATAGAATGGAGTGGACTCACATAGAATGGCATTACTTTCCAAACTGGCGAGTTCTTTTAATTCAGACTTCTCCTTGCTGTTGCCTACTGGGGAGCAGTTATTCACCTGTCAAAAGGTGTGGGGGCGGGGTAAGAAAGGGCACTTTAGCACTTCTGGCTGCGTCAGGGCTCTTGGGTATAAGGAATCTGTCCCTTCACTTTGTCTCCCTTCTCCCCTGCTTCATTCCTAGGAGGAGGGAGAGTCTAAAAGCATCAATGAAGGAAAATTAATGCTAGGTAGCTGGCATCTCAGAGTTTGTGCCTGGCCAGTGTCCCCTGCATGGCATTGGGTTTGAGGACGAGTTCTTATCTGCAAGGGTGTGTGTGGGGACCACCAAGCAGTGCTTAGAGTGAGCCCTTCCCTAGGTTCTTAGCCTCTTCTCTTCCTAAAGGCTCCTCATAAGCCTTGGGAAAAGACCTTAATTACTCTTCATTGGTCTCTGTCAAAGGTCTCCACTCTTTTTCTCCCAAACCAGATGAACCCCGCCATTTATATTATAATGAAAACATTCTTCCTTCTAGGCCTCAGGGCCTGTGGGGAAAATGGAATTTGGCCCCAAACCAAACTCCAAAGCCAAATGCCCCAGGTTGGACTGCCTGACAGTTTTATAGATACAGCGTTGAGCAGCCTCTTGACAGTTTGGAATTGTAAGGTCTGCTCATTCATTTTTCAACAAATATTTTGAACACCTGCTGTGTGCCGTGAACTGTTGGGCCTACAGCAGTGGTCAAAGCATTAAAAACTCCTGCTCTTGGGGAGCTCCATTCTGGCTGGGAGAGATAGCTAGTACATAAATAAATATGTGAGTCATGTAGTACGTCAAATCAAACTGTCTTGGAGAAAACTAAGATGGGGAGGGGAAGGGAGTGTGTGGTGTGCATGCTTCCTTATAGGATGGTTGGGGAGGCCCCCCTGAGAAGCACAGGCTGTGAGAAAGTGAGGAAATGTGCCACGTGGCTTCTGGGGAAGAGGATTCAGCAGATGCAAAGACCTTGTTGGATAAAGTCTGCCCAGTTGGTGGAGGTGGGTGGTGCCGAAGTCAGAGAGGCACTAGGGGCCTGGAGGGGGACTGGCTCCTTGAAGGTTGTTGGGCAGGTAGACTTTGGCTTTGACTCCCAGGGAAATGGAAGCCACTGGAGGAGTGGCCACAGGAGGAGTGGCATTATATGAATTGTGTTTCTAGAATGTCCCTTAGGCTCCTTTTTGAGATTTGAACATGGGAGTTGGGCAGAAGCAGAGGGAGGCAAAACCCAAATATCATGGAGGTTTGGATCCAGATAGCAAGGATCTGAAAAGAGGTTAGATTCTGAACATATTTTTTTTTTAAAAAAATATTTATTTTTTAGTTGTAGTTGGACACAATACCTTTATTTTATTTATTTTTATGTGTTGCTGAGGATGGAGCTCAGGGCGTCACAGGTGCTAGGCGAGTGCTCTACCCACTGAGCCACAACCCCAGCCCAGATTCTGAACATATTTTGAAAGTAAAGTCAACAGGACTTGCTGACGGGTGGGGCATGGGGTATGAAGGGAAGAGAGGAGCACAGGTGGACCCTAGATATTTGACTGTGACTAGAAGGGTAGAATTACGTTTTTTTTTTTTTTTGTGGGGGGGAACTGGAAGGCCAAGGAGGTGCTTAAGAGAATGGGTGTGTGTCCTGCAGGTTAGCTCTCAGGTGGGTTCTGGGCTTTCGCACCTGTTGGGAAAATGAGTGGTCCTCAGATGTGGCTATTAGGGGATCTCCAGCTGACTGCTCACTGCTGAGATGACTTAGGTCAAAGCTAACTGCAGTTCATGAGAGGAGGCCAGTTCTCCACTCCACAATCTTTTGTTGGGTTTCCTTCTCTGTCATTCTGTAGCCATCGGAAGACAACTTGATCTTTTGACTCAGAAGTACCTGCTTTGATTTTTTGCTCTTCTTCACTTAGCTTTCCTCAGGACTCAGGTGAACCATCAGGGGCTGCTGGTGTTCCATGGGATTTGGAAATGAGTGTGTAAAAAATGACATCTTTTTCTGGCTTCTCAGGACTCTGGCTGCCACTGTGTCTTGTATGTCTGCAGATATTTTGGTGGCTCTGCTGGGCACAGGTCTGCTGGTCGGCCTCAGGGGCTGGAATTTCTTGTGGAAATCCCTTGTCCTCTTTTCCCCAGATCCTCCTCCTCCTTTTCTCCATTCCTGGAAAGAGGAGGGCTGGCAGATAGAGCATTTTTCCTTGAAAGGAGAGTGGAGAGCCCTCTAATGGAAAAGTAAAATAATTCTTGGAATCTTCGCAGCACTCAAGCCAGCCAAAGCTGAGATCAAGTAAATTATTTGGGGGTAATTTGCAAGGACCTGAATCAAACAAATTGTTTTCTTGTTCTGACCTCAGTTCAGATCTTCAGACCAGAAGCCTGAGACTTCAGGAGTCTGATGATGAATGGGAATTGGTGTTTCTGTCTGAACCTCTTAGGACTTTGGGGATTAATGGTGACCCCAGGATAGGTTCCTTTCGGGAGGGCTCCTTTTTGTTTGTCTCAAGAAAGACCTTAAATAGGAGTGTGTTGAGCATAAGTTTAATGTCCCTCAAGTTAGACCTGGCTTTCCTCTCTCAATAGTGCTGGTTTTTCCACACGTAGAATAAATTGTTTGAATCACAGGTGACCCAAGGGAAAACCCTTAGAAGAGTCCCAGCTGTAGCTCACAGGTCCAGCCTTGTCACCAACAAGACCCTCAGGGAAATCTGGAGGCCTGAGTCCTCCCCATGGTCCCCGGTAGGTAAGCGCCTGCATCTTCTTGAGCTAGATGTTTTTCTGCTGTCTTCCTCCTTATAGTGAGGTCTGTGTGACCAGGTTGACATGGGACCTGAAATAAGTTTTCATGTCTCACCCATCAGTCTTGTCTCCACATCCTGGAGGAGGCCGTCTCTTCTTCACAAAGGGAAAAAGCCTGCTCAGTGCTGTATTTTGCTGTTCCAAAGCAAAGGAACGTTGGATTGCAGCATCTGGCGACCTCCTTGTTTGTGAATTGGGCTCATGGCTGGACTGCAGGGCCTGCCCCAGTCACTGCAGTGAGCATGGGCTGGCTGGGGCATAAGCCTGTGAACCCAGGAATCTTCTCTCTGGCTCCTCTTTCCCCACCCAGAGTCCTCCGAGTTCTGAACCAAGTGTGGATGCGGTTGAGTTTCCTCCTAGTTTTTATTTGTCTAATTTGTTGTTGCTGCTTGGGGGGAAGGGGTGGACAACTTAGGCTGGTTCTTCAAGATGTATAATTACTTAGTTGTTGCTCAACTACTTTTGTTTATGAAATAAAGGGCAGTAAGCCCCATGACATAAGAGAATTTCAGGTTTATTGTGATTTCTTTTTTTTTGCCTTTGTATCTGTTCTGCTTTAGTTTGGGCATTGTCTGGAACCCTATAGGAACCAACTATGGAAGGCCAGAGGATGTTAAAGCTTTAGAAGTTCCCGTGTGTCCTATGTCTTTTGTGGAATTTGTTGTTGTAATTATAATCCACAGTAATTATCCCATAGTCTGCTGTCCTTTGTTATAGGAGTGTCGGGTTAGTGTGAAGACATGGCCCTTGGACAGTTTCAACAGCTTGCTTTTCCTTCTCTACCCGCTCCCTTCCTGTTTTCTGTCTTGTGCTATTTGAAAGACAATTTCCACATTTCTGCCATATGTCTTAGAGAAAGCTCAGGACTTGAGGCAGCGGCACAGTTAGGACAGGGAGCTTGGTTCAGGTGGGAGGTGGCCCTGCAGGACCGAGACTCTGTTTTGCAGCCAGTGAGCTGTTGAAGCAGCTGCATTTGGAAAGAGTTCTTCCCCTTGCCTGCCCTCTTTTCTTGAGAGCCTCCAAAACATTTGAAAATGCAAAAGCACTTCACCAGGTTTTAACTTTGTCAACGCGAGAGTGCAGTGGCTTGGTAGGTTTTGTACACATTTTTCCAGTTTTTCAAGAAAGACAAGCGCTTTTTTCTTTTCCTCCTCTTTTCTGTCTCTCTCTTTTTCCTTTTGGTGTCTTGTTTTGCATTCTACTGAACTGGAAGAGCATTTAATCCTTGGCCTCCTGTCTGTGGGGATATTATGTTTTTTTAATAGTGCTTGTTTATGACTAAGGTCAAAGACAGTATTTCAGAACAAAAATTAGAGTTAGTTCATAATTGAGTACATATGTATGTTACTGTTTATTTTTATAGTTTGCTAATTTATTTTTAAACAGCTCAGTTACGCCAACATGTTTATAGCTCTGTTCATCACATGCCTTACCAGTCAGGGTGTTAAAAGGCACATGCTTTTCAATAGTTTGGATCCCAAGTTAAATTAGATAATGCCATCAGGTAGCAATTTAATTACATTAATTGAATGTTTAGGCAGAAAGGTAGTTTTGCAGAGGCTATAATGAAATAACATTTATAAGTACACATGTATAAATCTCAGCATTATAGACATTATTTGAGGTTGCTGACAGAAAAACGGATATATATCAGGCATTTAGAAGGAAAACATGGGGGCGGGTGTTCTCATCTGTGGCAAATGCTACCTTCTTAGTTCAGGAGACTGCTGGGCACCATTTCCCTAGTGAGCCGCCTCTATCCTTGGTTCTCTGAGCAGCAATACACAAAGGCACCTTGGGTGCTGTGTTTGTCACTGGGCTTTCCTGGGAGGCAGAGATGCCAGCTCAGGTGGACTCACTGAGGCTGAAAAGACAAAGACACAGTCCAGTGAGGTCTTTGTCACCTTGGAGGGACTAAGTGTTGGCGTTCTTGGCTTTACCCCTGTGGCGCTCCAAGCCAGCTCTGTCCTGACTCTGAGCAAGGCTATCTCAAGGTTCCAGGGGATTTTACAGACCAGGATGGAAGCTGCTGGCAGATTCTTGTGGCAAGCCAGACCACAACCTGCCTGTGAAGGTGACTTTTCCTTGAGTGAGAAGGAATTAAATGAAGAGGCCAGAAGCCCCAGCCACTGGTCAGCACCTGCCCCTAATGTCCTCAGACAGTGGGAGCGCTTGGCGTTTGGCTAATATGATGAGCTATTTGGGGCCCAGATGTTCTTCTCTACCTCTCTGTGATTTAATGTGGTGGGTGTTAAATTATGTCTGGAAAAAAAAAAAGGATTTTTAGGTGTGCTAACAACAGATCTTTTGCCTAGAAGTAATTCACTGTCTTCTCACACCACCTGGTGTCACCGGGGCTGCAAAGCCTAACGTGGTGTTCCATACCCTGCAGAACCCTATTTGGGTTATTTGCCAAATGCTACTTTGCCACCCCCACAGTGTCTGGTAGATAAACCAGGTGAGTCTGCTGTTGTTCCTGGGTGTTTATTGATTGCAGATTTTCAGCCCACCATTGTTTTTGGGGGTGGGCGGTATTTGTCCCCTCCCTTAGGTAGACATGGCCCTCCCTGTGTAGGAGTCAGCCATGAAGGATGGGTGGGGATGCAGTTCAATGGCAGAACACTTGCCTAGTGTGTGCCAAGCTCTGGGTTCAATTCCCAGTACCGACAAAAAAAAAGAAAAAAAAATTATAGATTCACATGTGTGTAGGGGGTGTGTTAAACTCCACTCTCATTACAGAGTGCCTTGTTTGTGTCACCTGCCCCTGGAAAGTGGAGAGAGTTGGGCATGAGGTCCTGATTTCCTAACGCTCTTCTTGCCCTGGTGGTCTAGGGGCCTGTCTGTGCCCTGAACAAGAGCTGAGGGAGGGTGGGAGCATGGGCAGGGGGCCCACAAGGTAAGATGGGAAGGTAAAGGAGGGCTGGGTTGGCTTCCCTGGAGGTACTGGGAAGCTGGGGCTCCCCATTCAGATGCAGTGTGTGTCCAGCTGAAAGCAGCCCCACCTGGTGACTAGCTGATGAGTGATTTTCCCCACGCTGACAGCTGCTCCAGCACATTTCACCTACAAGTCCTGACAAAGTGCTGTGTTCTATTGGGGCTGTTATTACTGCAGCAGGCATTTGGAAGAATCTGGTAGCATGGAGCTCTTAAAGAACAACCTTAAAGCAATTTCTGAATATCTGCTCCTTGCCTTCTCTCCAACCCTCTAACTTTTTGTTGTTGTTGTTGTTTGTTTGTTTATGAAAAACTGGGCCCATCCCTTTCAAATGTCCATTGTGCTGTTAGTAATGAACACCAGAGATAAAATCGCAGTGTTGTTTTATAGGTCTTGACTAAGCTCTTTGATGAGCATTGTCATATTTGAACCTCACCTCCTGAGCTGCCTTCTGCAGAAGCAGGAGAAGGTGAAATCTGAAGCCCAGAGAGGCTCAGTGGCATGTCTAGTCTCACATGGCTGCAGGGGTAGATTTGGATTCCAGCAGAAGGCTGAGTTTTGATAAAAGAGCCGTTTTAGCTGTTTGGAGTGGGGAAGCTTGTGGGGTGCTCCCTGGGAGGGGAGGCTGGTTGTAAGACTTAATTTGGTCTTTTTAGGGTTTGGGGAAACAGAAATGTACCTCTGACATTCAGCCTCTCTGTATAATTTCAAGATTTGATCACTTCTCCAAGTGCTAACTTGGAGAAGCCTCTCAGTAAGTACATCAGCTACCTTTCCAGGTGAGAAACAGTACCTGTTTCTTGAGCTTTTTCCTGTCTTGTTGAGATGCTGAGCAAGGACTCTTTCAATAGGAGAGTTTAGGGGAGGCCGACCCAGTTGGTCATTTCAGCAGATACATGCTTCCGGGGTTCCAGGATGCTGAGCTCCAATTTCAAAGAGGAACATTCATATAAACCTAGAAACCACAGGTAGTCCGAGGTCACCATTTTTTTTAAATTTATTTTTTATTCCTTCCTTCTTGGGAGAGCAGGCTGGCAACTCCAAGTGTGTGTAATATCCTGGTGTTCAGATTCCTGTCCTCCTCTGCCTTTGTAGTGGGTGGCTTGGCTGGGTGAGGGCCCGCAGTGATTTAGAAAGGGAAAGGCAGATCCAGACAGATCTGAAGATGGTGCATCTTCATTGCAATTGCTTCTGCACACATGCACGGGGAAACACACGTGTGGTGTGAGCTCTGGGCCCTGTTCTCTTGTCCTGATCTCAGCGGAGCACTTGTATTTTGTGTGGGGAGTCCTGCCAGGCAAGTGTGAGACCAAAGGGAGACCAGGGTCCTGGGCACAGGGCAGTGTAGACTGGATGATACTTTCCAGAGTTATCAGACTGCTGCCCAAAGCTACGAATGCTTCCAGCAGGTATTGGGAAAATGTGGGATTTGGTCTGATTGGAACTTAAAACACTCAGTGTCTTTCTCTCCTTCCCTGTCTTCCTCTTTCTTTGCTTGCTTCTTTTTTTTTTTTTTCTAGAATCAATAAAGCAGCCTTTCGTCAATTTGCAAAAGAGTTAGATGAATGCAAACTAGTTTAATTGCAAAAATTATATAAAAAGTACTTAAACTCTGACAAAAGATCCAGAACATTGTCTTGGTCAGTGCGCATTGGGTTTGCATCTTGTCTCCCAGATCTTCGAGACAGGTTATGTTAGTCCTCACAAGGTGTCACATTTTCCTGGCAGGAG
Source organism: Urocitellus parryii (assembly GCF_045843805.1). Taxonomy (NCBI): domain Eukaryota; kingdom Metazoa; phylum Chordata; class Mammalia; order Rodentia; family Sciuridae; genus Urocitellus; species Urocitellus parryii. The sequence continues at coordinate 80,492,196 of NC_135542.1, read as the reverse complement.
CTATAGGTTTCCAGGAGGGTGAACAAGGGCCATCGGGGTGTTTGACGAAGGCTGGCTGTGCTGGTAGGAACTGCTGGGTGTGGAATCCACTAAAGCTTTGTAAACCCTGAAACTGCTGCTGGTGTTGGGAACTTGGTTGGAGCTCAGGCCCTAGTTCTGCAGATTTTTCTCACAGAATTGGGCAGTGCATAGCAGGCTGACCCATAAGTAGGACTGTATGCCTGTCCCGGGAACACATGCAGGAGAGGGTACAGAGAAAACTGTAAGAGTGCTTAGAGGAGGAAGAGCTAGCTGTCCCCCTGGGAGGGGCCTGGTTCCTGGAATGCCTGCCCAGGCTGCAGTGGGTGGTGTGATTGAGGATTTTAACAAGAAGCCAGAATCCCTGGGGAAGTGAGGTTCCTTTGCAGCTGCCCCTTAAGTCTGTCTTTGGTCTCCTGGTTGGACTTAGTGTCCCCCTCCTGCCCCCAGCTGTTTGGAGACGGCTGAGGTTTCTGGGCCAACACCATCAGGGGTGATGTGGGACTGGGAGGGTCCAGGTTTGGAGGAGGTGGCTTCCTCCCCTGCCTCCAATGCCAAGGCAAGTGCAGTGAGCAGGGCTGGCGCTGCACCTCCCCATGAGGACCTTCTCAACAGGCTTTGAACCTCACTTTAAACCTATTCCATGTGCATTAAGAGGACAGATGCATTGGTTTTGCTCCAAGTCAGTAGCCATCCACCCTAGATAGGTCTCTTCACTAGAAGACAGGTAGGTTGTTGGAAAGAGGAAGCAAGAAGCCTCACAGTTGTATTCTTTCTGTTTCTTACCCCTTTCCAGTCTCATTCACCTTTGTGAAACTTGACACCCTCACCCTCCCAGAGTAAGGCCTTTGTCCTGGTCCCACTTGGCTTCTGAGTGACAGGACTGGAATTTATGTCTATCGACCACTGTGTTACCACAATCAGAGCCAAATTTGTTTATCTGATGATGAAGAATGAAAACAAAATTTTATTGCTGTAGCAAAAGAACATTAGAACATGAAAGAATGCCATGTTAAAGGGGTATTTTCTTGACACTCCTATTTTCATAAAAGAGAGCACAGGATTGGGTGTGAAGAATCATTTTTGTTGTAGGAGGAGAAAGGGAGGAAGCCGGTGGGAAAATTCGGAGCAGGGCTTGAGACCCAGGGCGCCGCGCACAGAGCGTGTGTTGGCAGAGCTCACATTCGCGCTGGCACGGCCACTGTGCTACTCCCCAGAGTTCCACGAAGAAGTTACTCTGCCTGTGTAATTTTATTAGGCTGAGACTTTTTCCGATGGTTTATTTTTCCGTTTGCTCCGAGAGCCAGGGAGGGAGTCCACGCAATTGCACTATTTACCTACTCTCTGGCTTCGGAGCTCAGCAAATCTGTTGTGCATCGTTTCGTTCTGCCGACTTTTACAAATCAGGACAATAAACTGTGAGCCCATCAGTACTTGTGGAGGGACCTGATCTCTGATTGTTGCTTAGATAAGTGTCTGTACAAATATTTATAATTCTGATAGTCTTGAGTTGCCTTGTTATAAACACGTAAAGCTGTCAGATTTCCAGGACTTGTGGTGGCCTAGCTTCTCTGCAGTGTGAGCTCTATTCTCTGTCTGGTCTTTCCCTCCTGAAGGTCTGTTAGCCTGCGATTTCACCCAGGGCAACACAAGTAGAAAGAAGCATAATATTACTTTGTTCCATCCTTCACTAGAAAAATAATTGGAATAAGAAGTCATTCTGGATGGCAGAGAGGCCAAGATAACTTCTCAGAATGTGTCTTCCTGTTCTTCTTCTTCAATTTTTATGTGAGACGAGTATGTTGCTGTAGCAGAGCATGGTCACAGTTTTGGAAGGCCTGTATCAGGTGAGCACTTGAAAGAGAACATATAAAGCAGGTAAACGGTCTGGAAGTGATTAATCAAATTACAGAGGTATCCTTCAATTCCCTAACGGACTCATGGCTCCCTGGGACACTCACATGTATATTTATAGATCGTGGAACACGGAGCCCAGACTGTGAGCTCCTCAAGGGCAAGCAGCAAGGCTCCTGCCATGTTGTTCTCCCAGCAATTAATAACACATGAAGTAAATGAATGAAATTGGCTTTCACTGACTACCTGGCAGGATGAAGATAGCGTTTCTGAAATGATGGTGGAAGTTAAGTGCAACGTTGGGTATCTACTGACAGCTTTTGATAAGTAGGTGTTGTTTGGGAAGATGGTTCATAAGCATCTCATTTGGGAGAGACTTGTGGGGCAGTTGGAGACCCCTGCTTTGGAATAAGTGAACCAGGAACTGGGTGGGGCGTTCCGATGGATTTTCCCCATACTACAGATGAGGATGGGGACCAGAGTGCCTGTGAGCCTACCCAGCTAGGTTCCTGAGTTCAAGTGGATACAGGGCTGAATGCTTCAAATCCACTCCATGGCAACCACAGGGCCTGATAACACAATAGGGTTATGCAGTTTTGACTGATGAAGAAATTGAGGCTCAGAGAGGTTCAAAAATTGCTCAGAGTCCATGACCAGGAAGTGGCAGTAGATGAAGTGTCCAGTTAATCTGCCCAGTGTGGGAGTCTGGGTTATTTAGCCAACTGACACGCTAAGGCTTGAAGCAGTGTGTCCCAACTCTGAGCTCTAGGTTTGCTATTCAAGGGTATCAGTCTTACACCTTGAGTGACAGCAGGTGCTATCTCTGTAGGTAGCAGCCACCAGCCAGGCTCTAGACTTCCTTCTGAGGGGTTGGGAAGTATGGGGTGTCTGGTTCATCCCCTGTTATACCTTGTCCCTGCCTCTTGCCCCCATAGTCACAGGGCCTCATCCGCCTTCTCTGGCCCTTGCATGGGTGCCCACTCTAATACCCAGTCCTGCCAAGGGGATTGTGCTGGCCAGGCCACCAGCCACTGCATGTCCTGCTCTGCCAGCTTATCTGTCAGCCCAGAGGTGTGGTTCATGGGGCGGAGGAGTCAGAGGCAGCAAGGTCTAGGGGAACTGGTCTCAGGGAACCTTATCTGCCCCCTGTCTGCTGTCTACCCAGGCTGGACTTGGGGACTTTCATACCCCAGGGCCACTTCTCTAACACATAGCCCTTGTGCTCCCTATGTGCTGCCCCCTGACTGAGCCTCTAGGTTTCTAGTCCAGGGCAGAGCAGCAGGACCCTGGCAGCCCTCAGTGCCTGGGGCATAGCCCTGACATGCCATCTCTCTGGCAAGCAGCCTCAGGCAGGCCTGGGCAGAGGACCGAAAGCGGGTGAAGGAGGGCAGGGAGCTGCAGCAGGGCGGACCAGAGACAAAAGGCAGCTCAAGTAAACAGCCTGGCGGTGGGGTGGGTGCCTTGGCTGGAGGGGCTCGCCTGGGCTGGCCTGCCCTGGGAGGAGGCAGATTGGCGCCAGTTCTCTTGAATCTTGGTCCCGCTTTAGGCCTGCCAGTTGCTGGAGCTGCTTGTCTGGAAGTCTCCTGCTTATGGGTTGGGAGGAGGAGAAGAAGACAGAACCGAGAGGGCAGAGTGTCAACCAGCTTCAAAACATGTCCCCTCCTCACCATGTTGTGGCCCCACTGTTGCCCCTTTGGACCTGGGGGGCTCGTGTTCCCTGGGGCTGATGGGGAGGGGCAGAGCTGTTAGAAGGGTCTCTTTGCCAGCCTTGGCCCGTGGCAAACCTTGTCTTCAGAAAGGCAGGACTTGAAGGAGTTTGGGCTCTGAAGCTGGGTATTCCTGAGTTTTGACCTGCCAGCCCATGTGGCCTTGGTGAGGCTCATGCTCCAATCTATAAAACGGGGCTAGTTTCTTTCTTGTCTCTGGGAAGAAATGTGCTGATAGATAGTCACTGCTAGGTGACACAAAATGTGTGATTCTTTATAGGGAAGGGCTCCTGAAGGAGGCATGAGGGTCTTTTGACTTCATTCTCTAACACTGTGGGTCAGACGTGTGGTAGGGAACACCTGGGTGCCCCTGGGCCCTGGATGCTGTCTACTCACCTGGCGCAGGGCTGAGCTGTGCTCCACCTGGCCTGCCCAGGCTCTGTGGCCATTATTCTCTAGCTCACGGGCTTGGAACTCAAAGATAGGAGAAGATAATGATAGTCCTAGAAATCTGAGCACCAAGGGACACGTCAGAGGGTCATTTAAAAGGCAAAAATAGCTGGGCTGTAGTTGTCATATTCTTTCCTTTGAATGCCTGTGTGTGGATAGAGTCAGGGGAAGGGAAAATGGGAAGAGACCCCGGCCCTGCCTCTCATCCACCCTAGTTCTTCCCATTCCAGTGAAGAGGTGTGACTCTGGGTGAGTTGGACAGTCATCTTGAGTTTGACCAAGGATTACAGGTGATTTGAACACATGTATGAGGAACATACATATTAGTACAGAAATTTAAGAAGCTTTCCTAAGCAGCAAAGTCTGTAGCCTGCTTGGAGAATTGGCAGTCTGGCCAACAATGTGGACCTGCAGGTTCCCCCACCGGCTTCTAGCCTCTTCCCCTCAGTTCCCTGCTCCCCTCTCTTTGCTGATCTTAGCTGCTGGTGAGTAGATGGAGAGAACGGATCACTCCTCAGTTCTGTTCAACACCCTTAACCTGTTTGCTGCTGAAACTTGAAAAAGAAATGCCAAGTGCCAGAGGTGGCTAGATGATGAATGTGCCAGGCCACTTCTAGGAGAGGAAGTGGGTATGGGGCAGTCGGTTGCCTTCCCGGTACCAGGATGATGCAATGTTTGGAGGCTGTGACCTCTCACCTCCTCAGGGCACACCCTGCAACTTTGTAGGGACCCCTCTGTTCAGCCCAGCCTGGGCGTGCATCTTGTGTGCTTGTTTGGCACTGATAGGGGTCACCGGTGGGGAGGAGTTCTCAGAGCACACTGCTGCGGGTCCTGAGAGCTGTCCCTGAGGCTGTGCCCAGCCTGTAATGTCCAGGGCCTCTTCTGCTGGGGCTCTCTGCTTATCACTGTGGGCATTATCAGCACTCACCACCTCTCTGCCCGGGGCTGTGGTGTCCCCTCCAGGAGCCACACACCCTTCTCCCCAGAGGCCCTCTTGCTTGAAAAGTGACCCAATCCCCCTTCCCCACCTTCTCAGACTTTGGACTCATGCCAGCCCTGAATAATGTCCCTCCCCAAGGAAACCAGACCCAACTCTCTAGGGTTGGCCCCGTGGTTCCCCCAGTCCTTTGCTTCCTTGGGTCTACTGGGTTCTGTGCACAGCAATCTCTGTGACACCCACATCATTGTGGGTTCTCCTGGTGGCCTTTGGATGAGGGGGTGGCAGGTCCAGGGTTCCCTTTCTATCACCTGGGCCTCTCCTGTACTGTAAAGGAAATTGGTTTCCTTTAGGACAATGCACAACTTCCTTTTGATCATTTCTCTACTAGAGCATTGCCCTATTATCAGTAAAGAGAGAAATGGACAAAAAGAGGCCAGAGTCCTTTGGGGGGGAAAATGTGTGCTGACAGTAAGATGGTAGCTCAGAGAAAGGGGAGAGAGTAGAAGAAGATTGGTCTTGAAGGGCTTCAAAGGAAGTAAAGGTTGTTAAATTGCTCTGTAAGCTGCAAAGTGCCATCCGTGGAAGCTGTTATTATTATGATCATCATCATAATGGTCATTATCATCACTATTACAGGATGTGGCAGTGACGGAGGTGACTGGTGAGTGCTGATTGAGTTTCCAGCCCATTTCTGATGGTACAGGCCATGCATGTGCCTACCTGGGACATTTGAATTCAATTCAAGAGCTGGGGTTTGAGCCTAGACTTTAAAGCTCTCTGATACCTCCCTGGCCTGCTAAGCTGAGGGCTAGTTTTTGGAGATCGACTTGAAGACAATTTATCTATACTTGAATAGGTAGTTATTCATATTCTGAAAAATCTGAATTTATCAAACAGAGCAGTTACAAGGTAATGTTTCACTTAGAGAAGAATTTTCTTCACCTTAGAAAAGGATCCACAGTCGTCTGCCTTTGCACGGACTGTTTCTCTAGCTCATTAAGGGTTTACAGGTCATTAACTACTCAGTGAAAGGACTTTGGTAGAGAAGAGAAAAGCTACAAGGAAGTAGTTCTCAACTCTAGCTTAGGGGAGGCTGGTTAAAGAAAATTAGAATCAATCGGTTGGCTAACAGGTGTCTGCTGAGGACTCTCTGGGACAGGAGAGAGGATGCTCCCTTCCACCTGAGAATTTTTGATCCCTTTGAAATCCCAACTACAGACATTGGATGCCTAGTTGTGTTCACTCGGGTCTCCTGATTGTAGATAGGAAGTGGGTCCTGCTGTATGGAAATCCAGTTTACACTGCTTTTCAGGAATATCCCTGTTGCATACAGGGAGGGAGATCTGAGGAAGCACCAGACCTGAGATTCCGTGGGAGCATGGAGAGAGCTCATAATGGCATCTGGAGTGTGAAAAGTTACCAATTGTCTGTGCTGGAATGTAAGTGGGTGGTCAGTATTTGCACTACAGAGATGGCCCAGGCCTGGGCTGTAGAGGATGGAAGCCATGCATTTACCTGGTTTTTCCAGGAGGAACTCGCTCAGTTCTGGGTCTTATGGAAGGTGAAGTTCTCTGTCTCTTCCTGCTCTCCTGCCTGTAGCTCCTCTAGATCCACTTGCCTCATTTCCAGAGCTGACCAGAAGGAAAATGGCAGACCTATTGTCGAAGCCTGGCACTCTGCCTCTGCCCCAAACCTGTCCCTTTGGTAACCCCTTTGGGATGATCTACCCTTGCCCTGTCCCTCTGTCTGTGGCAGCCTGCACTGCTCTTCTGGGCCAGGCATTCTGTAAGTGTTGATGGGACTTCAATTGGAGGGGTCATGCTTTGTTTTTCTGGCTTCCAGGGTTTTCCCAGGTCCTGGTGTTTTGGAATTTCATGAGCAAGTCCACATTCCCCTAATCCATTTCCTTCATGCATTTTCCATGCATTTGTTCAATCCTCTTTCTACATGTTACCCTCATAGCCTCATCAAGTTTTCACATCCAAGGTGGCCTTCTCTCTTAATTTGTTCTTTCTTTTTGGGGAATCTTTCCCAGATCTGCAGTATGTTTCTTAAGTGTTTTAAAAATATTCTAAAAAGTGTGAAAACATCCATGTAGTTTGGAGACTCAGAGACATAGTAGCACCGTTGAGGACAGTTGGTCATGGAGATGTCCCCCGGGCTCCCATGGCAGCTGGGCTGTGGAGTTGGGGGCCATATCTTGAGTCGCCTCTATTGGAGCAGCAGGGGAATTGGAGTTTGCTAGGTGCCTTCTATCTACATATGCAGATTCAGGGTCCCTTTCACTTATTTCCACTTTCAGGGAAGCCACGAAGTCTCACAGCATAGGGACCACATACAACACCTACATGTATAAATTTTGACATGATGTGTATGCATCACAACAGACATGTAATGTCTGCACTCCAGCCTAGGAAACAGCCTAGGAAACTCACTTGCTGAATTGAACTTGTTTCTAGAGGGTTCTGCTCTGAGGGATGGAGCCCGCATGCCATTCCTGTGATGAGGAAGGAAATGAAGTCAGGACTTGGGACTATCTGCAGTGATATTCCTGAAGAGAGACACAGGGTGGTCTCTGCCCCAGGTGTGCATAAGCAAGAGCAAAGAGCTGATTCAAGAGCAAAATCCCAGCACTTGGCTAGAAAAGATGGACAGCATCCCCTCACAGGCACAGCGCACCAGGGTCAACACAACTTTAAAGGTGGTCTAGTGAGGCCTTAAAATTCCTTTTTTTCTTAGGCCCTAAGGAAGGGTTTGGCCTCTGATTGGGGTGGGATAGGAGAAGTGGTAGATCTCTGGGTCTATGGCCATTTGCTCAGGTGGCCTCTTTCAGAGGTTATTTTGCTGTGGAGAATTGGATTTTATTTCTCGATGGGAATAAAACTGATTTGTAGGACCTGCCAGGTAGACTAGATCATCCCTCCCCAAATTGTAAAGAATGTGAAATTTTCCCTGGTCTGCCTTCTCCTCACGGTATCACTACCCATCTCGGATCCATCTGTCTGTCCATTAGTGTATCCGTTGCATGTAGGCACTTGTCAGGCACCAGATACTCTGCTGGAGTCTGCATTTCTGATTGACTCCTTCCCCCAGTCTCATATATTTTTTTCCTTCTTTCTCTTCCTCTCCCCTTTTCCAATGACCCAAACTTGCTTTTGGAAGAAAGGTTGATGACTACATTTCTGTTGAGATGTAATTAATAAATAGCAGGAAGTTATGTGTTTTATTTTACCAGTGCAGAGGACTTACTCTGCTCTAAGTATTTCATGAATATGCACTTACTTTATTTTCGTAACAACCTTTTCAAGCAGATATTATTTTATAGATGAATCTTTTTTTTTTTTTTTAATACTCTAGCTGAGAAATTGAGTTGGTGGTGACTTGTTAGGAGTGAGGCCAGAGTTATTTGTTATCACAGAACCAGTCCCCATTGCCCCAACTCTGGCTTTGCCCATCAGAGACTGGATAGATGGAATGAGTGCTTTTCTTCTCCTTCCACATCTCATCTCAGCTAGCTCTGGGTCATTTCCACCCTTGTCTCCCTATCTTCTTATTCTGCAAAGATAGTAAAAGATTTACAAGACATTAGGGTATTAGATGCTATTTATTCCAACTTCCTTGTTTGTAGTGGAGTGTCTGAGATCTTTGGTCCATGAGGAGACCTAGTGGTCACCTGCCAGTTTGCAGGTAATGCACAGACAAGAAGCCAAGACCCCTAGTTCCCAGCCCCATTACTGCCTACACTCCCACAGCGTTCTGTCGGCACCATCTTCTCTCTTCCTCATGCTTCCTCAGTCTGTTTAGCTAAAAGATCTATTGCCCTGAGTGTCTTAAGAGATGTAGGTGTGCCTCCCTCCTGGGGAATTACTTTCTCTTTCTAAGTTTATTGCCAGTAGCAATCTCCCTTCTGTTTTCTTCAGCTTCTTCCTCTTGTGTTTTTTCTTTCTATTTAAGATGACTGTCCTCTTTTGTCCACTTCCCTGCCAGTCCCCATGCCTTCCCTTAATCCCCTTCTACCATTGCTTTAGTCCTGAGGCTCTAGCTCCTTTAGGGCCCTGCACTGTCCCAGTGGATGAGGGAAAGGGAGGGCTGAATCTTAGTTTCCTGTTCTGATTTTTTGTCGTTGTTGTTGTTCTAATTGGTTATATATGACAGCAGAATGCATTTCGATTCCTCGTACACAAAGGGAGCACAACTTTTCACTTCTCTGGTTGTACACGATGTAGAGTTGCATCGTATGTGCAGTCATACATGTACCTGGGGTAATGATGCACTGATTCTTTACTCTCTGCAACACGGGGCAGGAGCTGGTCCCCAGGAGTGTTGTCTGAGACTTTGGTGTTGTCCACCTTCCCAAGGTCTTTTGACAAGGTAAAAGTTATCTCCAGGATCCTGATGTTCAACTCTCCTGATAGTAGGTAAGGTCAACCATGTTCCTCTCTGGCCCAGTGAGGAAACTCTCCACATCACATTAAATAATCACCTCTAGCCCAGAAGGGGCCACAGTCAAATGGTGTCCACTCTAAGGATGTTTTGGAGTCTCTTCTCATCATTTTATTAATGTAATGGGGAGGTTTCTGCTTGGAATAAGGTGACATTTGGTTGTTGAGCCAGACAGCTGATTGAAACACAGGCCTTGGAGTTGAATTCCCTGGGGAATGGCGTGGATGTGGGGCAGGCAGAAGGTGACAAAATGAGGGCTCCACAGACTCTTGAACTCAATAGCTTTTCTGTGTTCAGAATGCCTTAGGTATTTACCTACCAAAGAGAAATGAAGACGTACTCACCTATAAACACATATGAATATTCTCTTTGGTAGGTATTTACCTACCAAAGAGAAATGAAGACGTACTCACCTATAAACACATATGAATAATGTTCATTGTAGCATTGTTCTTGGCGTAAAAAGTGGTAACAACTCAATGTCAATCAACCGGTGAATGAATAAACAGCTGTCCAAGGGGATCCATGTCAACAATAAAAGAATGAAGTAGGAATATACTCTAAACATGGATGAGTCTCAGTGAAAAAAGTTAGATAGGAAAGGCGACACCCTATATGATTCCATTTATTTGAAATTGTAGAAGACTCCAAACTATAGTGCCAGGAGAAACATGAGTGTTTATAAGGGGATAGGGCTTGGGGTGGAGGGTGGGAATCCCCAGCCAAGAGGGATGAGGAAACTTTACAGTGATAGAAATTTTCTACATCTTGATTTTTGTGAAGGTCACATGACTGTAGAGTAAAATTTACCAAACTTTATGCTTAGAAAGAATGACTTATTATATGTAAAGTATACCTCAATAAAACTAAAATATAATTAAAAAAAAAAAAAAGCAAAATATAGCACCATTACTTGAATTGGACCAGCATGGAAAACTGCCTTTCTGTCTGTGACTTTTAACTCTTCTGCTCTTCTCAAGACTCCGGCCATCTCTGAGGAGGCACCCAGGTACATTTCAGGGAGATGAGAATGCCCTTGGGGTTCTTTGAGGGGATCTCACAAAAGTTGGTGGCCCCATGGGAGAATGACAGAGGCCATGGGGGGATGCAGACCATCGTGAGCGGAGATTGCTTGTGTGTGAGGAAGGTGTGTGAATGTGTGAGAGAAAGAGGCGAGGAGGGATTTGTGTCATAGCAATCCAGTGAGCTTCAGAAAATAGAAAGAAGAGGGACTGTGAGACTCAGATACCCTTTCTCCTGGGGTGGAGTCCCAACTGTGTAACTGTCTATTCAATTCCTGTAAAGTGACTTTTTTTTTTTTTTTTTTAAAAAAAAAAACATCTTCCTCTCTAAATTGTCTCCCATGCAGTAGACAGCATAAAAGTGATATCTGGACTTCTTTCATTTTTTATTTCATTCTTTCGTTTCATTCTTCTGCAAACTTGGGTGAAATGCCTTTTTTTTTTTTTTTGGCCCTGGCTGGGTGCAAAGTGCTCTGTAGATTTGTGTCCTTGACATGAAAAACCTCTGTGCATGAAGTTCTTGGTTCTGTCTGGCCACGCTCCTGATTCCATGTCTTGGCTCTCAAAATGGAATATGTCCAGGATGCTTCGATATGGACAGTCAGCCCATCCTGGAGAATTTTCATTATGTAACATTTCATATAATTGTTAAATTAGTGGCTATCTTCGTTTTTGCCAGGGCTTCCCTTTGTCCACACCCAGTAGCTAGAGGGGACCAAGAATGTCCATGTTTGCTCCCTTTTTGGCATCAAAATGAAGTCTTTTTTTTTTTTTAATGTTAATGGATTTAAAAAAGTATTAAACATACATTTTTCAAGTTTAGCTTTTGCATTCAAGGATGTGTTCACTTTGAATATAACTTCTTTACAGATGACCATGGCTGAAATACAGCTATAGAATTGTACTACCAGAAAGATGGGTTTCACATAAAGAAGATGTTATTTTTTGGTAACTGACAGTCAGACCCGATCAACCTAGAACACGGTTTGGCTGGCCCAAGAACTTCATGTTTGCTCTTCTCCAGGGTGTGGGGCGGCTGTTTAAGGAGGGTGGGTATTAATACTAATCTTTGGGTAGCATAACATGTTACCGCCACTTGCCTTTTTTTTATCTGGGAGTTCAAGCAGATATCAGAAGGGAACTGTTTGTGGGTGCTGAGAAGGTTCAAATTACCATTTTGACCAGAAATGATATTTGGAAAAGCAACTTCCCTTTTAAGAAGGTAAATCAGTTAATTAAGGCCAATTTGTTGCATTCCTTGAATATCTGAATATAATCTGTCACATGCTATGTGGGCACTTTTAAATAACAAGTAGAACAAGTAAGACAGAGTCCTTGCATTTAGGAAGCCCATTGGGAAGACATGGAACATGGAATTAACAGAGGCAGAGGCAGTGGTGAGCTATGGGAGGCCTAGGTTTGTGTTAGGGAGTGGTACACAGACCGAGCACTCCATGAGCTGAGAGAAGGAGAGGTTGATTCTTCTTGCTAAAGGTGTCTAGGTAGAACTTTAGCAAGGCCTGGAAGGAAGTGAGAGAGGAAGAAGAAAAGCCAGAAAGGAAACCAAGATGGAAGAGATTTTCACTTGAGCGGAATATTTTCACGGATGGGAAGAGGGAGCTAATACTGGAATAGAAATTTGGAGGTGGGATTCTGGAGCTCTGGAATGGTGGCTTGAGGAGTTGGACCATATCCTGGAGCTCACCAGAGGCTGTTGAAGTGCTTTGAGCAGAGGACAAAGGCTGCACTCCAGGAAACATGAACTGAGGTGGGGGTTGAAATCCTCTCTGCTGTCCCCCATGCTGATATCCCTATTGACTCTAGACAATGGAGCTGGTTGACTGCAGGGTTTCCTTTCCCAAGTGGGATGGAGCCTCCATTGTGGGAGACTAGTGTGTTAGTAATGTAGAGAGAGTTACTAATATAGAAAATGTGGAAATCTGGGAAAGTTCTCACTTTGCCCCTGCTGTGAATGGGAAGTGGGTAGGAATGAGGATATTGGGCTCCCCTTTGGCTCCCTGTCCCTCTTCTCCAGTCCATCCATGCTGGAGAATTGTTCAGGGTCAGGTTAGTTCTTCATGATGGCTCTTGTCCTTTGGATGCCATGTGATGATGAAACAAGGCAGGTATCCAAATTCATAGGCTGGTGAACTCCTTCGAACAGCACCCTCTTGCTTTGGGGGTTATTAGATCGACTAGCTTGAATTTGAGTGGTCTTTCTTGGATGGGGTAAAGAAGGGATTGCTAAAGGAAGTAGTAAACAGGCAGTTAGAAAGGTAAAAGGGCCTGGGGCTTAGGAGGTAAGCCAGTGAATGAGGAAAACAGAGAACCTAGTGACCCAGAATGTTCTAGAGGAGAACTTGACTCTGTTGGCATTGAAAAATGTCAGAACTTCTCTTGGCCCTCCTTTGTGGTAGTTTCACACTTCTAGCCGAATTTTCCCTTGAGACACTGGTATTGGTCACATGATCTTTTGTTTGGTTGGTCACTTGCATGTAGCATGATGTCCTGTCCTGGATGTGAGACAGCCGTTTCAGTGTGAAGCAGGCAGCAGGGTGTGATGGCTTCTGGAAGACTTTGGGGGAGACATCTCTCAGGGGTAGAAAGAAGTTAATTAGAATGTAAACTAGAACAGGGTTCCAAAGGGCTTGTACTGTATGGATTTGGATGTGTTGTGGGAAAAAATGAAATAAAGGAAATGGGATGAAAGATGGTAGGAGTGACTGGCAGGTACACCCATGTCTCCAGTTACCTTCCCCAGACCGTCTACACCAGCAGTTTTGTTGGGGTCTGAGAGATCCTTCAGAAATCTATTGGCCAACCTATTGCTTGTGACCAACAGCATTTTTTTTTTCTTTCTTTGAAGATAAATTCATTTTGGAGGCAGGTCGTGACTTTGGGCTATTTCTGAATCTTTGACTATTGGTTTGAGATCTTTTTTTGTTATTATTTTCACATCAACTGAAGCTAGAAAGTTCCAACGACTCCCCCTGCAGTGTTGTAAGTGTTCCCTTTCATCGGGGAAGCCAACTATTTACAGCCATAACAGAGTTTACAATGAAGTGTATAAGTGATACCGACTTCTGTGTCAGCAAAAAAAATGAAACAAAAACTGATCATAGATGACATTACCTAAATGACAGTACCTACGTGTGTCCTTTCTTTCACATTTGCTGTAATCCTGTTATGGCATTGTCCTATTACCTCAAGTACTGTCATCTTTAAATGCTGTCAAATCGTAACTGGATTGCCAAGGACAGAGGAGAGGAATCAGGGAGAGCTGTGGCGGTTCCCAACAGAGACGGTCTTCTTACCCCTCTTCAGGGTCGAATTCTTGGAGAAACTGTTCAGTGAAAATCACGACTCAAGTATCCTTTACAGGCTTTGATGAAATAGCCCGATTCATTGCTATTGTTCCTAGAAGGAAAGAAATACCCTTTTCACAATAGCCAATGAGACAAACTCTTCCAGGACATTTTTAATGTTCCTGCATAATGAAGTGGATCATGAGTGTTATTATTGTGTTTTTAAACCCAAGGTTAAAAGTAACAGCAAAGAGAAGGATCTGAGAGTTTAGCATCTAATTCTTCTTCATTGTGCTATTTGAGACTCAGGAGACTCCATCCTAGAGCTGGGGAAATTGAGTCAGACAACCTCAAAAGGCAGATGTTATCGGATACCTGGAGTTGGAAATGACTGTATTTTTGTGTTTGTGCTATCTGACCGTGTTCCTCTTCATATATGTGGACGAAATTCTTGTCTAGATTTCCCATAAAAGGTTCATAAATTTCTAGTCTTCACTCTTCTGCAGCTTCCTTAGATAGCATAGTTGATGTGGAGTATCATTGCATGAAAATTAAACCTCTTGCTTTTTACAATTCACTGCTCATAAAGAAGGGAGTGAGTGTGGTTACTTTGAACGCCCTCATTAAAGGCCAGTTTGGCTGCCAGAGAGTAGGGCTAACTCAAGGGGGACCAGCCATGACTCCTCTTTCATGCCTTTTGGGGTTTTATTATGGATTTCATAAGGGCATCGTATAGTTTTTCCTTAATCCCATTCTATGCTCCTTTTAAAATAGCTAACGTTGATTAGTGTATTCTGTTATTTATAGTCTTCTGGAAGGATCCCATGGGAAGATAATCTCCATGCAGATGACAAAAAAGTAACTGCCCACTACGGCACTTCCCCTGCAGAGTTTTCCTCTTATACTCATGGTGAGCATCAAAGGCTGGCTGGACACCCAAAAGCCTGACTGGAGGCACAGCCTGGGCCGTGCTGACATTAGCATGAGGAACTTAGCTAATTGACTTGCAAAATATAGGTTAGGGAGTTTTATGGGATATCAAATTATCTTACACTTTCCCTGATTAAAGACAAAATATTATATTAAGTAGATCATTATATGGGTAAAAGGTTAGAACTTCGCACTTAGGGGTGTCGTGCTTTTGCTCCCCTCCTGCCTTGTGGCACATAACAAATTGAAGGCCGGGAAGCTTGTCGTTCACAGAGCTCTGAATGTCTGGACACCGAGTGAGGTTTCCAGGAGCGTTCCAGAAGGGGTGCTTGCCTTGGCTCGGTACTTCCTGAGTCTTTATGATTCTGATAGAATAGTCATCTCAAAATTAAGTATTAATTTGTTCAGATTCCATTTCTGTCAGCAAGGAAAAGGGGCGTGGGCAATGGGCAGAGCAGTGGCCAGGTTTGAAAGGCACAGTGATGTGTCTCAAGCTGCATGTGAGGAGTGGTCTCAGGGTGCTGCAAAAGTTGGAAGGGAGTGGTCATTCTAAGGTTGTGGGCTACTTCTCTGTCACACTGTTGTGCTTTGGTCAACTTCAGGAAGACCTTAGTCAATCCTGATGTGAGATGATGTTTCCATGTATCTGATCATAATCTACCAGCCAGCCCATCATGCTACCACCATTTCTGTGCATTATTTCAAAGCCCAAGGATTCACATCCGCCTCTGGGTTCGTGGAAAGGGACAATGTTAAGACTTTTCTGGAATGTACCCATTTTCTTTCAGTATCTTAGTTTGGTATGCTTTAGAAATTATGTCTCTTAGGACTGTGTGTGTGTGTGTGTGTGTGTGTGTGTGTGTCTAAATATAGTTTCTTCAGTCTCTCACTTCCTTACTTAACTACACATATGTGCATGAAGTGAGCTCTAGAATGGGGCCACCCCTTCTCCCTTATTGTGTGAGAAGAAAGCACTGTTGCCAAATTGGAGGTGGGACAAGGTGGGCTAGAGGAACTGTGATTGGTGTTTTAATTTGATGTGTTGGGGAGAGAACAAATCACAAGTCATTCTTGGGGAATGGACCATGGTCCACCCATAGAACAAGGACCCTGAGGCCCACTACTAGTCTTCTTCACAGAATGCCTCGCGTACAGCAGCCATTCAGTCAAGTCCCTCTCAGGATGGAAGAGAGCTTGTCACAGTTCTCCACTCTTCCCCTGCTGATAGAAAAAGGGCTCAGGGAACCTTGTGTAGTTATAGAAATAGATCCATAAATATGCAAAAAAAAATCATCTCCCTTTCTCGATGAGAAAGAAGAGAAGCAGAAGAAGAAAGGTGAGGAGGGAGATACTCAAATGAAGAATTTCATTTCTTCTCTTAACATGACAAATGGGATCAGGTTTTTTTTTTTTTTTTTTTTTTTTGGTGGTGCTGGGGATTGAACCCAGGGCCTTGTACATGCGAGGCAAGCACTCTACCAACTAAGCTTTGTTCCCAGCCCCAGGTGTAACAGTATGTATTTCCAAGGGCAGCAAAGCCCTCTCCTTGGTGAGGGGTGCTCCTGGAGGACCTGTAATAGCTGTTTGACTGAAGGGAAACACTTGCCTTCTCTGGGTTGAGCTCAGCCCATTGTTCACAAGGGGCATTGCTGGTATTTATAGACCATGTGTGACAGTCCCCAGTGAAAGGCAACTTCACTTCTCACCCCAGAATAGTAAGCGTTGTTTCTCATATCTAGGTTGCTGGGACAGCTTCCTAGGAACCCAGTATTCAGCAGCTTTGTGACGTTGGATGGAGGGTTATTCTGTTTAAATGAATCGATCAGTTTTTGCTATTTTTCATGTTATTTTCTGGTTTTAGAAATTTAGATTTTGTCCTCCCAGGCAAGATCTCAATGACAAGAGATCTGCCTTGGCTTGGACAATCCTGTTTTTTTTTTTTTTTTTCCCCAGTTAGCTTAAAGTCACGGATGGCTCTCCTGGGACTGCCATCTGGAAGCCATTGGCCAAGCTGACAGCATCAGGATGTCTTTGGAGGCATGGCTCTATTGGGGTTACTGGCCCCCTGCAACTGTGGCTGACAACATCCTTAGTACTCTTGCTGGGGACACCTTGTTTCCCCCTTCCTAGTCTCTGTGCCACAGAAAATTCTGGCTTTGTGTGAATGCATTCTGAGTGGGATCTATAGCATTCCATCCCACCCCATCCCATTGCATGTCATAAGCTATCTATTATAAGGCCAGACTCCCTTTTGTTTACGAGGACCTCAAAGAAAGGGGTACTGTTTAGGGAACTAGGCTTTGGCCTGGTGAGATAAGTCAACTGTGGAACTCTGGTTGCAAGGGCTAGTTTGCTCTTTGGGGACTGGGCTTTGTTGTTGTTGTTGGTGGTGGTGGTGGTTGGGGAGTGCAAACAGTTTTTATATCTCCTATTTAGATTGAAACAATGGTCTCTTTGGGCCACATCCTTAGCAAGTGCCTCAAAGGACTTCTTTTTGTCTTGACCTTGATGAAATTTAGAGTATACAAGTTCATACATACATGGTCATGGACACACTCCCTCCTCCCCCATTACATCCCATAATGAGCTATTCCTCAGTGAGAATTCCTATAATTTTGGAGGTCTTACATTGGGATGGTGATGAGGGTGGGCAACCTCAGCCCCTTTTGCACTTTACCTGAGTTGTTAACCTTCCCCCTTTCTTCTGTCCCTCCATGGTCCCCTTTCCCATAAGGAAAACAAAAAACAAAACACGTAAGCCATGCTGGCGGTATAGACTTGATCTCAGCCTCCCTAGGTGCACCTGTTGACTGGTACAAAAAAACGGGAAAATATTTTTTTAAAAGGAGAAGGTGGCGTGGGACTAGTTTCTGTTCCACAATCACTACTGTTTCAGTAAGAAGCAGCCTGGTTTATCTGTCACACCGACTTCCCTTTCTAGTGAGTGTGTCCATTTTCTATAGGAGAGGACCCTGATTGTCGGGGGGAGGGAAAGGAACCCGGGTGAGAGAAGGGAGATTGTAGGAAGCAAGGATGAGAAAAGAGAGGTGGAAAGGAGAGGAAGGGGGGGGGGAGGAGAGAGGACAGGGGGGCAAGGGAGCATTGGAATTTGAGCTATATTTAGCTGAATGTGAGCATAGATTCCATTAGGCTCCTTGGCTATGGGGAAACAGACTGTGCCGACCTTCTTGTAACTTCCTATGAAGCGCCCGTGGTGGCTGAATTCTCTGACACTGGCAGAGTCTGGACAACCCTGCCAGCTCCTGGAAGGGCCACCCAACAACTGTCACAGGCGAAGCATCACAAGCATGAGCTGTCGATAGTGACCTGCATTTGCAGAAAATCTGAGGGCTTCCTAATTAACGGAGGAGCTCTAAATGAGACTAAAGCAGCTAGACAAGCCCCCTCACACTCGGTAAGTGTCGCGATGCAGATAATCATTACATCTAACAAGCTTCTGATTTTCAACAGAAGCGATGGGGACCAACTCGCTTACAATGTGGTTCGGTTGCAAGAGGGGGAGAAAGCAACCGAGAAAGAAAAAGGAAGAAGGAAGGGAAGAAAGAAAGAACTAGGAAAAAAAAATAGGAAAGAAGAATGAAAAGAAATCTGCACTCTAGTGCTTGGAGTGAAGGCTCAAAGCTCCTGACTGAATTCTGTCTTTGTTGCTAGCCAAAGCATTCTGATACATCTTCTGTTTTAGATTTTTCCTTACTGTAATCTATGTCTGTTAATATGCCAGTTCATTCGTTTGACGTTTCCTGGAGACGAGCATCCTCTGTGTTATTTCTGACCACTGCAGCATTCCACAGGGTCTGAATTGTTGAACGTGGTGTGCCAACTTAAATAGTACAATCAAAACATGAGATGGAGACAACAATTGATTCGGGTTCTACCTTGGATGGAGAAATAAACCTGGGTTGGAGGGAACTGCAGCTGTAGCAGGGGACTTGCCTGAGATCATTTGGGGCTTGCCTGGACTTAGGCCTCCTGGCCCTGGCTCTCTGCACAGGGCAGCTGCATTTGAGTCCTGGTTTAAGGTATTGATTTAAACTAACTCTCAGAGGCCTGAGTGAAGCTGATCATTTATGTGTCTTCTTTTCTGGGTGTTTCCCCTGTCAAGACCTTTCCTCTTCGCATGTTTGTTAGAGGGTAAAGGGCTGTGAACCCTGTTGACCAGTATCGTTTAGGAAGCGCAGGGTTAAGGAGCAGTGTGTCTCTCCTGCCTGCATTGATTTTCCCCAAACTACCCACAGTATCCTTGCAATTATTCATGGGAAATAAAATAATATAAATCACGCTACCTGATTCTTCTCAAACATCTCACAAAGTAATCACAGGCTGAAATACGGGTTTTCTTGCAGTGTCTTTATCAGTAAATCAGATTTTGAACATTTTATCAGCAAAAGTTAGATTTAAGCATCATTCCTGTAAGGTTTGAAAGAAAGATTTGTTTCAGTGGGGACTCTGCCAATCAATGATCTTCCAGCTTGACTCTGCTATCAATTATTGCGGCAATTATTTGTCTAGTTGGATATTTAAAATGTCATCAGAAAGAGATGATTACATATTCCAGAAAGCAAGGCACTGTATAATCAGATGAACTGAATCCAGTTAAATGTAGTGTGGGACCAACCTGTCCTTCAAAGTAGAATTCTTGAGCTACCACAGAAGCAGCAGCCTTCTGCCCTGCTTTCAGGCAGCTGATCTTAACCTTGGGATGCAGTGTGCTGTTGGGGTCAGGTGATACTCAATTATGGGGAACTTTCCAAGTCTGAAAATGGAATTGCTCCTTCAGAGACACAAGAAGTACATTTTGGTTATCTTGTTCAATTCATCTGCAAATCTATAAATAAGCAGTCCCTCTATTCTTCTTGCTTCCTGTGGATTTAAATGCCAAATCCTGATTTGTGGCAAACTTGTCACATGCCCCTTTCCCACTCTCGATGCCGGGTGCCCAGGAACTAAGCAGTGGCGTGGAAATTACAACTGTTTAGAAGCCAAGAAAAAGCTCCATTTCTCACTTTTCTCCAGTTCCGGATATTCTCGGCCCTGCTCCATCTCTCAGTCTCCCCCCCACACACCTCCTCCACTGCACACCCTCCTTCTGTCCGCTCCATGAACAGGAAACTGAAATACAGCTCCAATTTTTGTTTTTAAATGGAGGAAGAGAAACCACAACCTGAACAAACAACCCAAAAAAACTCCAACCAAATAAAACCCCCTAGAGTGGCCCTACATGTACTGAGCATGTAGAAATCCCCCTTTAACACGTCTGCGGCCTCTTTCTAAGTCACAAGTGCCCTGATGAGCAAGTGACAACCACGTGCTCAGCTGGGACACCAAAATCCATCTCCATCCTTTTGGTACCGGGTTATAACTGACCAGAGGTTCCACGGAAGGTCTGTGTATCTGGGCGGGGTTCCTAAGTTTGAGGAACTGTAGGGCTCTCTGTCTATTGAGGCTTTCCTCAGTTCACTTCTCAGCATGCTGAGCTCTTTTCTTTCCAGGGCATCCTGGTGGTCCAGATCCCTGACCCCCAATAGCATAAAACACACTGGGTGGGTGGGTGGGGGTCTGTTAGAGAATTAATCTCACCTGGGGTTGGGCGGGGGATAGAAGCCTTTGGAAACACTGGAGCCCTAGGTTGTATGGGCCAGAGAGTGTAGAGAAGAAAAGACGGTGGGGTGGAGTACTCATGGAGAAGAGGTGCTGTCTCTGCTGTAGTTATCTTTTTGGGGGGCGGGGGGTTGCTGTGGAGAGCTCTGTCATCCCTGTCACCCCCACCCCCCACCCCCATCCCCCGCTTGTGGCCTGGGTGGCCTCAAGTCCACAGCCATGATTTCTTATTCCAGGGCTCCTGCCAGTTGTTGCCTGGGAAGCTCTGACCTCTGGGAGCACACCAGTGCTTTGTGTTCTTTCTTTTACGGTCACCTCTGGGCTTCACCAGAATCTGGTGCAACTTGGGTGACAAGGTGTGGGCTGTTGCAGGTGCCCTGCCTCCATCTGAGGCAGAGAGCCAGTTAAGCACAGCCTGGAAACCTTTAATGTGACTTCTACAGCTAGCTTTCTGGCCTTATTTTAAGCCCCTTTAATAGAGCAAAACTATTTAGTTTTTGAATGGATGGACTTCACACTGTTCTTTCTTTAGGGACAGAAAGATAGGGGTAGAGGTAGGGAGTGAGAATAGAGGAAAGCGTAGAGGAATGCTTAGAAAAATTTGATAAGAGGGAAAGGAAAGGGCCCCAGACTAGTAATTTGGGACAAATTCATCAGAAAACTTGAAGGAAATTTGACATCCATTGTGGCTCTTCTAACTGTGTAATTACATGACATTTGGAAAGTGAATTATTAACCTGATTGTCCATAACAACCATTGAGTAAATAAATACACAATTAGAGATTGCCAAAATAGTACAGTGAACCAGTGGGCCAGAAGCCACTTTCAAGGGGCTATAATCATCTCCTAGTTCAAGGCTGACCCGAAGGCTTCTTGGTTAGTGAATCATTTACTAGGGAGATATCCACCAATTAAGGAAGGAAAGGAAGGTTTTCCCTTGGTCACCGCTGGGTGCACGTTTGGGTCCTTCCAGCAGGTCATTTAGAATAGCTCTCCAACAGGAAGAAAAGTTCACTGCATAGCACTGCATACCTGGCCAGGACAGGTAGATGATGTAGTCTTGGTTCTCAGAAGGCTTGACCATCAATTGGGGAGCCAGTGATAGTTTCCTGATGGTGAGTTGGAGTCCTGGATCCTAGAGAAATGTAGTGGAGAGCCAGGGTCAGAAGACAGGCAAACCCAGTGCAGCCCCTTATGTTTTCTAACCAGTTGGCTTTGTGTCTGCAGCCCCCTGACCTTTGCTCCCCTCCACGGCCCCACCCTTGGTGCAGAGGGAGCAATAATCTCAGTGGGGCCTCTTCCCGGGGAAGTCCACAGCCTGCTCCAAGCTGAAGGAGCCGCCAGAGTCAGCCAAGAGCCGCAGGCCATCAGTGCAAAGTACGATTTAACAAAAGCAGCTTTTGAGTGAGAAAGCTGAGTGGAGTTGTCTCAACCTGTCAACTTCAGATTTCTTTCCTCCTCTCCATAAATCAAAAAACGGTTGGTGGAAGGGAGGGACAGAAGCGTTTCATTTTCAGATTTTGTAAGAAAATAAAATCAAATCAAAAGAGCCTGTCCCACGCTGATACCTTACATGCCAGGTTTGAGCCTGAGGCAAATTTTTGTGGCCATGTAATAAGCCTTTTTAAAATGGTGACAGACCCTTGACTCTTTGCCTTGAATTACATTGATAAAAGACATTTTATTGCGTTAGAGCTGGGGCAGGAGTACAGGATGGTTCTTGCCTGGTCGGCCTCTTTGAAACCACGTCAGCCCTGCTGTCCACACTCCCCACCGCCTGACAGGGTTTGAGCACCATGGCAGCAGAGATCTATGGGCCGGTGACAGAGGGGGCTTTCTACCTGGCAGTTGAAGATTGAGGCCGTGGAAGCAAAAAGATTTCAGCCTGAGGGGCTTGTTACAGGAGAGTTGAGTCTTCCACATTCCTAGTAGACCTGAGAGATGGTGACATTGGTGGCCTCAGGTCAGCCTCATGGTTGGGACCCCGGGGAACTGGAGCCTTGCAGGGAATGCTGGACCTCCGTCTAGAACCTGTTTCCCAAGCAGCCTCAGAGAGATTGAGAATAAAAAATGATCCTGTGGGGTACTTTTAGTCCCCCTTGATATCTGTGGACGATGGCCCCTTCGCCCAGAGAGGCTAGGTGTCCGTGAGTCCCTAGTTGGCTCAAAGGACAGAAAGGTGTTGACAATGGTGTGTCCTTGGTTTGAGGAGCTTGGGGGTGTCTGGGAACCTGGGCTGTTACTCCCGCTGCATCAGCACAATTAATAAACCCCCAGAGCAGCCAGCAGCACCCCACCCCATGGATTGGGGCCTCTTGAGTGATTGCAGATTCTACCTGCAGGCATCTCCTTTTTGTTCAGGGGACTCTTTCTGGATTGGTTGGGGGGTATAAATGAAGGATTAGGAACTGGATAAAAAGCCAGGAAAATAACCATGAAGCCAAGAAAACAAGCCTGTCTTTTGTTTCCGTGGGATGCTGTCAGAGAGATTAGGGCTGCTCTGTGCCTGGGAGGCGGGAAGGTGCTGAGGGACTGAGGAGACCGGTAGCAGTTGCTGCCTGCCCCGGGCAAAGGCCTGTTTCTGAAAGAAGGACTCGCTGTCATGGGACAAGGCCTGTCCTCCCAGCACCGGAACCCTCCTTGATTCAGCCTCACCTCAGGCGAGAGGGCAGCCTAGTTTTGTTCCTGAAGAAATGTCAGAGCCTGACCTGCTAGACCATTTTTTTTTTTTTTTTAGCTTTGAAACCTTAAATTAGTTCTCATAATTTCCAAGCTGTTCTGTGTTAGCCACAGGACGTAATAGGTTTTAATTCTGGAGAATGGTCAGTTCTGTTTCTCTTAGCCAAGAATGTCACAGAGTCATAGCTCCATACTGGGGGTCTTCCCCACCTTCCTTGAAGTATGCACACCACTTTATAGTCCCTGAAATGCAAACAGTTGCCGTTAAGTGGCTGTGATGACACATTCTCCAGTGGCCCACTTTGGGGGCTTCTAAGGTGAGTGGTGAGAAGTAGTGGTCCCCACGTAGGGGGCAAGGTTCTAAGGCCCAACTGTGCCCTCACTGCTTGCAGCAGGATACTTCTAAGAGTTTCCATTTCCTTCTTGGGGAAGGTCAGCACATTCTTCCCTAAGAAGGCCAGGAGGCAGGAGTCTCTGGCTCTGTTAATAGTGGAAGAGTCTTGCCAGGGTCTTCCTGGGCCTGCTCATTCTTCTGGCTCCCTTCTTCATTGAAGAGCTGCACAGATCAGTCATGGAAGATAAGACCAGAAAGCTCCCCAGCTAGCTGGGCTGCCATCTTGCTTGGGCCTTCTCACATCTCCTGTGTGTATCTGCCCTTTCCTGTTGCTCTCTGCCTCCATTGGGCCAAGAACAAAACCTCAGTGGTCTTTGTGTAAGCATTATATTTGGTTTTCTGTATCTTATTCTCGTATTTTTAGTTGACTGATCAAAGTGGTGATATAGAGCCCGTGTGGTGGTGCTCCTCTGAAATCCCAGTGGCTTGGGAGGCTAGGACAGGAGAATTGAGAGTCCAAAGCCAGCCTCAGCAACTTCAAGGTGCTAATCAACTCAGTGAGACTTTGTCTCTAAATAAAATACAGAAAAGGGCTGGGGATGTTGCTCAGTGGTTGAGTGCCCCTGAGTTCGATCCCTGGTACCAAATAAATAAATTTTTTTTAAAAAAAGTGGTGATATAGAGGGCTGGGGTTGTGGCTCAGTGGTAGAGCGCTTGCTGAGCATGTGTAAGGCACTGAGTTCGATCCCAATACCACATTAAAAATAAATAAATTAATTAATTAAATAAAGGTATTTGTGTCCATCTACAACTAAAAAAAAATTTTTTTTTAAATGATGATATAGAGGCATAAATGACCTTTTTTTCTGAGTTGACACAGATAAAAAAAAGGCGAGGGGTGACTCTTCAGAGTAATTTGGGAGTTGTGTGTTCTGCTGGCTTTGATAGACAAGCCCTTTGCCCTGGCAGGTATTATCAGAATTAAAAGTTTGCTAAGCAAATGGTCATTCTCATTGGCTCCATCTTCTACCCTCAGGCATCTAATGCGTAAGTAGGTGGGGCTAGGGGCTGTCGTCACTCCTGTGTGGTTTTCAAGGTGTCTGAGATTGTGATCTTTCCATTTTCTTCTTCATTTCGGGGGCCAGGGTGTCTGTGAACACATCCTGTGTGACACTGGACAGTCTGGGAAAAAGCAAAGTGTCGCGCGAGCAGCTTCTCACCTCGGAGGCATTGCAGCTTCTCACCTCGGAGGCATTGATTGCAAGTGCGCCCCACTTTCAGAAGGCCCAATACACACCAAAACCTCATCAATGGAAACTGATAAATTAGAGGGTGATTTTTCACATTACAGAAAGATTGTTAACTTTTCAAAAGGTTTCACCACAGGGTTCCTTTAATAGTTAGCTCCCCCACTGAATTTAAAGTGTTTGTTTACAGATCATTAACTACTTGACAGAGAGGATGTTGGGGGGGGGGTGTGGAGAACGCACTTAAAAGGTAAAATGTTAGAAGCCCTGCCAATTTTCGATGAGCTTGGGAGGGTGACGAAACCTCTCTGAAGTTCTGTCGGTTAGCAAATGTGATTCAGTTTACAGAAATTCATTTTATGCAGGACTTTCCAGGAACCCTCTATGCTAGTCCAGGGCTGGGACCACAGGGTGCTGGGGCTTTGCTGCCCTGGTTGGAGATGGCTGTGAAGAGGACTTATATTTCTTAGAGCCCTGGGTATGCTCTCGTGAACAGTAGGTAGCGGGCTCTGGCGCAAGGCCGAGTTTTGCCACTGGCCTTCTGGCACGGGCTGCGGAGACCTTTTCCCTTGACATTTAGCCTGGGTGTGTGGGAAGTTTCTTCCTGGTTCTCTGACCTTCATTCTAATTGGTTCAGCACTTTACCTGGGCTTCCTCCTTGAAGCTATGTCAGGTGAATTTTGCAAGCCTGGGCCCCTGCAGATTGAAATTCACCATCAGGCTTACATCCCAATCTAGGAATTAGCACAGGATCTAGGCTCAGGCCCAGCCCTGCTCTCTTATAGGTCCTTTCTAATCCCCACAAGGTCCCCAGGGAATAGGCCCATCCTTGGTGAGGTTCATGGCCCTTTGAAGCTCAGAGAGGCCTGGGAAGTGAGGCAGGCATCACCATCGGATCCAGCTTTGATGACCCTTCCCCACAAAGAAGAAAAGAAAAGAAAAAGAGAAGACTTAGGCCATAATGTGGATAGAATTTACTCAAATTGAGAAGTGGCCAGGGGGTGGCAGTTAGAATGGAAATACCAAGATTTTTGGCTTTGCTTCGGCAATAAAAGAATCTGGGGAGGGGCCGTGGTGAGACTCAAGGCATTTGGGCAAAGGCATCTTTAAAACTAGTCCCCAAGTTTCTCCAAACAGCCTGAAAAATACCTCTAATAGAGGAACGTGCTTGTGTGTGTACACAGAATCCTTAGATAAGGGCTCAGAGCTGGAGTAAGTTTCCCCCACATCCTCCCCATAGGTTTGAAGAGCAGAATGAAGAGAAATTTGGAGGGAAGGTCAAGTTGATGATGGAAGAGACAAAGCTGTGTAGGAAAATCTCAACATTTCTTGCAGTCATTTGTTGAAAATGTTTCAGCAAGTATGAGCCCATCTTAAACTGGCAATGACACATCTGAAATAGATTATTTAAGCCAGGGAGGCAGTATTGAAAAGAAGAACATGGCTATCAACACTTGTTTGTCTGACTCAGGGGAATGAAACATAGTGGATTCTGCAGACCACCCACAATCCATCAGGGAAGGCAAATTCGAGGTGGGGGGTGAAATGAAACAGGACAGATGCACTTTCCTAGAGTTTCCCAATAATCCACATGCATGTGTCCCTTATTTTAAGAAAATGTGGTGTTTGAAAATATGATCTTGCAAAAGCTAAAGACTCCACAAAAGTCCTCAGAGGATTTATTTAGATAATTTAGCCTCTTCTATCAACTGGATGAATGAGTGTGCAATTTTTTTGATTTGAATGTAACTGCTTGTTGAGCCCCTATACATCTTGGGTTTTGCTTCTCTCTGGGCACTGATGCCTACTTTTTCTTTTTGTCCAGAAAGTTCTTCTCTTGGCTCTCTAGGTCTAGTTCTTAAGTTATACCCTCCCTTCCAAAGAGAAGCATATGTGGTCAGTATTCTTTTTCCAGTGGGTTCTGCATTCAGGGACTCAGTCAACCTTAGATTGCAAATATTTGAAAAAAATAAAATGGCATCTATACTGAGCATGTACAGATATTTTCTTGACATGATTCCCTGGACTATACAACTATTTACTTAGCATTTGCATTGTTTTGGATAATGTAAGTCATGCAGAGATTACTTAAGTGTAGTGGAGGACTGCATGGCATATGTATTGTGTCATTTTATGTGAGGGACTTGAGAATATGCATATTGGGATATCCTAGAACCCATCCCCTGTGGATACTGGGGACCCTCTGTAATTTCTCTTTGAATTTCCATAGCAGTTTTCCTGTGCCTTTCTTATGACACACTTTCTACACTGCAGTAGGGTAATTTCTGTGCAGGCCTTATCTTCTCTGCTAGATGTAGGTTCCTGTGGGGAAGTCTGCTTCTGAGTTTTCTTTGTGCTACCCACAGAGGCTGGCCCATTGCTTTGGGCATTGTAGGCACTCCGTAAATATTTGTTGAATGAATGCATGAAAGAATGAATGAATGGGATTTATCCTGGGAACACACATTTTGCATAGTAAGGTACATGGTTAAACAAACAACAAAAAAAATTGTCCTAAGACAATTTGTCTTTTTATGCAGCTGCCCTTCTAGTCTCCTAGATAAGTCTCTCCTTTCTAAGGCAAAAGCTTAAAGCGTAATAAAAATTTATCTAATTCACGATCAAGTGAAAATACTTTGGGCCCAGAGCCAAAGAATATTATTGGAGTGAACTTTTTTCAACACCCTAAATTTAACCAGCTGGAATTCTTTTTTTAAGTACCATCCTATTCAACCTTTTGAAATGAAGGATTTGCCTTTTAGTGGGAAATCTGCATTTCAACACAAAGATGGAACACAATGTCTTTGGTTTAGTTATTCTTCAGAAAAGCAAGCTCTTTTTTTTTCTTTTTTTGAATTATATGCTTTGCTTATGTTAAAGACACAGATTGCAGAAAATTTTGTTTAGGCCTGACAGATTGGTGCCTTGTATCTCTCTCTCCCTTTTTTTTTCATTATTATAGATAAAGGGGCATGAAAGATGCCATCTTTCTCTTCCCCCCAATTGAGAGAGGACTCAGGATGAGCACTCTTAAAGGTGAAATTAGTAATCTGTTTTTTGAATAATCAAGACTCTGAGAGGATATAATCAGAGAAAAAAAAAGAACTTAAATGAGTGATGGGTGTAATTGAAGTTGCTGGTAAACTATCAAGTAATATAAAGACCATGAACAAGTTTTAGCAAAGAAATTCTGTGGTATGGCATCTAAAATCCTTGCTTGCTTTCTCCTTTGTAGAATATACTTTTTAAAAAGCATCTTGATGTGGGGAAACAGTAGCCAGTAAAGAGAGAGAGAGAGAGAGAGAGAGAGAGAGAGAGAGAGAGATACTATAAAGGAAAAAAATGATCATGTAAATGCTCATTTCTAGAACAAAAGGGACTGTGATTTTGACACTATCAGAAGGTTAATTAGGAATTCTGTTAGCAGTGATAAAGCTGGCACATTTTCCGTCCAGATTGACACAACTCCAGACACAGGCATGGCCAGTGTTTACTCTAGAATACTCTTGGTCAGAGGACCTCAGAGAAGAGCTGGTAGTCAAGGTAGTCTGCAGGGTCAAGAGGTAGAAGCAGCTGACCAGAAAGGACATTTCGGGGGATTTACTCTCCTGTTAGATAAAGCAACTTCTAGCCCAGACAAGCTACACTTGTCTGTTGTTTTTGTGGCTGGAATCCAGCAATTGGTTTGAGAACTGGAACTGATTTTTTCAGAGAACTTTACAAGCATGTAGTGTGCACTTAAAGTGTGGCCTAGAAGGTGGCTATTGGGAGGATGGGGGGACTTGAGAATCCTGGAGCTGAAAAGGACGTACAAGTTCTTTATTTTGGCTTGTCCCCAATATAGAGATCCTTTCTGGTCTTGATGGGTTGTCTTTCATTCTCCTCTCAAGGACCTAAGGTGAAAGAGAGTTTGCAAGATATTTTTTTTTTCCACTTGAGGACACATATATCTAAAAATGCATGTTTAAGAAAATAAATATATACACACACATTTCAATGAAGAGCATATGTCTGTGTATTCTTGTGGAGAGGCTTGGGATTGAATGATATTCCTCTCCCTTGTTGTAGTGCTGGGGATGAAACCAGGGCCTCACACATGCTAGGGAAGCATTCTACCTCTGAACCACATCCCTAGTCCCTAGATCTGGCCTTTCATACCTGATAGAATTTGGGCTCCTGAAGCAGTGGTTAAGTGCGCTGGAAATGAGGCTTTGATCTTAGCTGCTTTGCATACTTGGAGATCAGAATATTACTTGTCGATTATTAGTCATTAAAGTGGTTATATTGCAACATTCAATGATTAGTTGCAGAAACAAACAGCAAGTTATAGTCGAGGAATCTCTAAGATATTCTGGTGGAACCCCAAAACTTGATTTAATGACCTTAAATTCCAGGGATATCCCACTATGTCAAAAGTTGGTACCCAAATTAGGTTAGAAATGTAAAGTGACCAATGTGTAACGTGAAATCAAAACCATACCTGATTTGTTGCAGATTTTTAATGAAATACAAATAAGCTTCATTACATTTTATTCAGCCAGGAGGGAACTTTGCAATTTAATAATGCAAAAGGCGTTTCTGAGACCCAAGTGGAATGGGTCTAGAGAGACCTTTATGAAACAGAACAGGCTGACACACCTTCTATCAGGGGAACACAAAGCTCAGGAGGAGACTGATTCCAAAGAAGGTAGCTTGTCTAGAGTCTGGAAAGATGACAGGACTCCTGTTCTTGCTCTGTCCATACAGCATGCTCAAATATTTCAGCTTTGATTTTTTTTTTTTTAAACAATGCTGGGGATCAAACCCAGGGCCTCACACATGCTATACAAGTGTCCTCCCACTGAGCCGTAGTCATTTCAGTTTTTATGCAGTAGTGAGGATGCCATCTACCTTACATTGGGTATTTTCTTATGCTAAGAGGACGCACTACTTAACAAAGAGACAGGATCTATTCCAGGTTCTCGACAATGACCCAGGGATAGAGAGTGGAACCTCTTAATTTCACATGGGGGACTGGAGATGTGGCTCAGCGGTAGCGCGCTCGCCTGGCATGCGTGCGGCCCGGGTTCGATCCTCAGCACCACATACCAACAAAGATGTTGTGTCCGCCGAGAACTAAAAAATAAATATTAAAAAAATTCTCTCTCTCTCTCTCTTTAAAAAAAAAAAAAAAAATTTCACATGGAGAGACCCTTAGGGATACCCCTGATTTTTATTCTTCCTGTCCTAAAGGAGGTGGGTCCTGGTGGAAGGGAGGACAACCTCATGGCCCATGAATCTCTGCCCAGGGAACATCAAAGCTCCCAGATCCTTACCTCTCCTTAATCTAAGATGGGACTTATTAACCTTGACGGCTCTCATCAGAGTCACCTGGAGGGCTTGTTTAACACAGATTGCTGCTTCCTCACCCTCCTGCAGTTTGTGATCCAGTAAGTCACAGGTGAGGCCTAAGAATTCGTGTTTCCAACATGCTTCCGGGTAGTGCTGATGCTGGGTCTACTCTGTGCGTTGAGAATCGCTTCCCTGAGTGTGCCAACAAAGAAATAGAGGGCAGAGCTAGACCACGCCCCTTCTCAGCTGGCAGTGGAGCCCATCTCTGCCGGGGGAGAATGGAAGGGAGGGTGGGAAGAGAAGCAGCCTTCCATCAGCACAGCTCTTTCTCCCTCTCAACGAGGGAAGGCAGAGCTGCTTGTTGGGTTTGATGCTCAGAAGCATTAATTGTGATACTTTACTTTGCCTAAGCTGTGATGAAATAATTGAAGACATCATAGGCAAGAAGTTAAACCCTAGGGAAGCTATTAACAATTGAGCATTTCCAGTTCTTGTGGGAATGTCAATTCTCCTTACCAAAGAGAATATTATGGACGTGTTTAGTGGAAGAAGCAACAAAATCAGCTGGGTTCCCAGTTGGCTCTGCTTTGACCCTCTTCCTGGAGGAAGAGAAATGCAAGGCCAAGTCTCTGGCACAAAGACAGCATGCCGCATTCTAAAGTGAATAGTGTGTTAGGCTGGTAGCAATGCTTTGCTACCTGGCTAGTTCTTAGGGGAACAGAGGTAGAGGGTGAAAGGTAGAGGCTCAGAGCAGACAGTATTTGCCAGTTGTAAAACCAAGTCAGCTCACTGGGACCTTTTGAAAGCCCCTCTCTTCATACCTGTGGGCTGTTAAGTGCTGCCCCCATGAGTTTGTTAAGTGCTGCCCAGTGCGTCAGTGGAAGGAGAGCCTTCTTTGTGGGTGTTTCTAGGCATTGAAGACCATGCAATGGGCAAGTAAGTTACTTAATTTCTCAAGGCCTCAGTTCCCCCATCTATAAAATGGAAACACAGACTTTGCAATTACTAAGATTTTGTTTTAAATTTTTCTTTTATTTTTTAGTTGTAGATGAACACAATACCTTTATTTTATTTCTTTTTATGTGGTGCCAGGGATCGAACCCAGTACCTCATGCAAGCTAGGCAAGCGCTCTACCACTGAGCCACGACCCCAGGCCCCAAGATTTTGTTTTAATATTCAAAAATTAAAACCCCTATGGGCCAGGGTTGTGCTTCAGTGGTAGAGTGCTTGCCTAGTATGCATGAGGCATTGGGTTGGATCCCTGGCACTACATAAAAATAAATAGACAAATAAAATAAAGGTTTGTTTTTTTTAAAAAAATCTAAAACCCCAAACAAACCATGATGCCAGGTAATCTAGTTCATGAGATGTCCCTTCACCACTTGATCTGGGCTGCTGTTCTGGGCTCAGCTTATTTAGTGGGACAAGCCAAACAGGGACGTGCTAGTGGCTAGCCGGGAATGGGCTAACAATTCTCCCATTTTTTTTTTTTTTCTGGAATAAGTGGCAGGGAATTTGAAATTAGACTCTCTCCCCATTTGAGGGTTCAAAGATCTTGTGGCTTTTGTCCTGGGGTTACAGATATCTAGGTAGTGTGGGTTTCCTGGGAAAAGGATTCTAGTCTCTGCAACAAACTTGCTGAGGCAAGAACAGGTGCAAAAAAAGAAAAAAAAATGGAATCTCAAGTTTTCTTGCAAATTGATGGGACTAAATTTTATCGTGAACTCTTGATTCATTTAACATAAGGAAGCAAGTGTAGGCGTACGTTTTTCCTAAGTCCAGACTTCCCACTTTTGTTGGTTCATTTTGTGGTTTATATTTTGTGTTGAGTTAGAGAGGAGGATAGGTCTCCATAGATGGTCTCAGGCTAGATGGCGTCTCCTAGATGGCCTCCCTTTGGAACCCTGCTGACAATGGATTTATGCCATCTGTGTAAGAGCTTTCTCAAGCCACACATTAAGTTCCCCATGAAAGGGAACCTTGTCCCAATTGCCCTGGCTGCATTTGTCCATGTGGTCAACACAAAGAGAATAGAACATATTTCACTCTTGGGATCTGCTATCCCAGAGTAGACCCCCAAACACTTTTAAGTGTTCTTATTATTAAGCTAATACAAAACATACTCTGTTTGCTCACATTCAAAGTTTGTTTTTCTTCTCTCCTGCCTTCCCTAGTCAACACAAACTCCAAACCTCTAGAGGAGCGTCTCTTACTCCATCTATCTTCCACTCTGTCTCAAGGTGGATATCTACATCATTAGTTAGCTGAAGGTGGATTTGGAAAACCTGGACACTTACCACAGAAACCAGATAATTCCCAGGTTGCACAAACCAAATTTCCTTTCTTACAAACATCAGTGTTAGGAATGCTTGGTTGACTGCTAGATTTATGTTTATTAGTGTGAAAAAATAACTTTTTTTTCCCCACCAGGTATGCAGTTGAATGGGGAAAGTGGGCCCTAGTTTCTGGATGTTGCTATTATTGGATGTTGGTTCTTTCCTTGTCATTTAATAAGATCCAGCACCTTCAAGGTGGGGATCCAGCCAAAGTTATTTTAGTCCCAGAAGTCTAATCTTCATTCTCCACTGCTTTGCATGATGAGAAGTCATGCCAACAGAGTACCCCATTGATAGAATTTTAGAGTGTGGCCCAACCAAGTCCAGAAATACCTGAGGCTTCCCCATCACTGAAGGTCCTGTTGTAAATATAGCATGGGGAGGGGGATGTGGGATGGGGAAGGTGGAGTGAAAGTATCCCATAAAAATGGTTCATGAACCCACTCATTTCCTATTAGCATCTTGGTTTTTGCTTGGGCTTGTCTATAAAGTCAAGTCAATGTATGCATGTAAACCAGCCTTGCAGATAAATTCCCTTTTTCCAGCCATAAATATGTAACATTATGAATTTTCTCCTTGCTATTTATATAGCAATAATAAACAAATAACAACAAATAATCAAGCAACTGAACCTAAAAACCACCCCCATACCTAAAACAAACCCTTTCCCTTTTGTCCAAAAAGTACAAAATTAAAAAACAAAACATAAACTGTGGGAAACAACTCACCACTTTCCTTTAGTTTCGGGCCTTGGGCCTATTAACTATCTGCAAGGCTGTTGTAATGATGTTAATCTATTTTAATGGAATTGAAATGTGATATCCTGTGGTTTACGATGCACATTGTTTATGGCTGCAGTGCTTGATTTTGGGTTTCTTTCACAGATAAACTTCTGCACTGGAGGGGCCTGTCCTCCCCTCGTTCTGCACATGGAGCTCTAATCCCCACGCCTGGGATGAGTGCAGAATATGCCCCGCAGGGTATTTGTAAGTTGAGCATTATTTCTTATATAAATGTCTATGTGTATAGAGATGAGAGTTTCTAGAAATTACACCTTTACTTTTTAAGTACCAGAGTTACATCTAAAACAGATTGGCACCCACATACATATTATTCCATTACTCACTTGGCACCCATACCCCCACTCCTCTCATCTCTGAGAGTCTTTTCCCTAGGGTTTTTCCTGGCTCCATGGCTGGTGGCTAGATACCTCATGAGTTCAGGGCCCATTTTATTGCTGAACATTCATTCCCATGGCCTCATGGAGGACTTTGAATTTATTCCATGGCATACCCTTTAGCAGAGGCCAGAATCACAAGGCATCAGTTTAGAGTCACTTCTGAGTTATTCTAACTCATGTTATTTATGCATTTACTTGTGTATTTGAACATGATATATATATGCACATATATGCATACACATAATTTCTGCTTATTTTTCTTCTAGTTTTAGAAGAAAATGCAAGCACTGTAGTTAAAATGTAGATTCCACTACCACCACCACCACTACCACCATTGCCCAATTTACTTAGTGGGGACCTTTGAAATTTAGTGTTCATTTATGAAAATGTTTTTTGAATGTTATTTTATAAGGTAATACAGTTTGCTTATCTTATGTAGAAACGTGGTGTGAATTATGCATGGTTAGAATGTTGGGGGGAGGGGTTTATTTCACCCCTCACCTCCCAAAAAAGCAGATTCAAGGCAATAAAGAAGTGTGACATCTAACTTTTATTTTGCAAGTACATGAAAAAAAAATTAATAACCTGCTATGGGAAGGAAAAAAAGAAAGGATCATAGAAAGGGAGTAACAGAGAGTAAAATATATTCGTAAAGGCTAGAAAGGAAACTGTTTTTCCTATAGGAGGGAAATTAGACTTACCCATCTTGTGAATGGTGTCTGCAGGGCAGGGCATGCACCCTGAGACCAAATTCAAAGCCAGTTGTTTATTTTTGTTAGCTGGAGGAAATCCCAGGCAACAAAGGGTTATTATAGGAATTTCAGAAGCCCTTGGGTCCTGAGGGTTGGGTGGTGCCTGGTTAAGAGCACCTCATCTGCCCTTCCTGCAAGCTGGGCCTTAGGCTGGGTTAGGTCACACACTGCAGAGAGTTTAAGGGGTTGGACTCCTGGTTTTGAGTCCCTACATGTTGGCTGGGTGGGAAGAACTCTACTCCTTTTACTGGGGGTGCCTGGGGCCTGCACTTGGCTGTGGGAACAGAGCCATCCTCGGAGGGAAGGGAAACGAGGGAGTGGGGAGATGGAGAGGAGGGTGGAGTTAAGAGGCCAAGGGCTGCTAGCTGGGGAAACAGTTTTTATTCTGTCTTCAGCTTGGTCTTCTGAGAGTTGGGAGTGTGATCTGATGAGTGGGAAAGTGGGAGCCTGATATAGAACCCCTGTCCTTTCCCCGCTACCCACAAAGGGAGGGTCCACGGTTTGACAATGCCCAGGCTGGCAGGACCAGTTTAGGAGTGAGCAGACAAGGTATGTGGAAATGGGTTGTGGGGTTCCAGAGGGTTCTAGGGCAAAGCTGATACCCACCCCATTCTGCTGCTTTGAGCAGCTGCCCTTGGCTTTTCCAGCCCATAGCTTTGTGGCCCCCATGGTTGTGAAAGTGGAAGAGTGACTTACCGTTGTTGTCCCCTCCTGACCCTCTAACCAGAGCCTGGGGTGGGCCTGCCCTGGGACTTTCTTCTGCATGTGTACTGGGCATGTAATGCAGTTAGTCATTACCCTCAGTGATTAATCACACCGGGTAGGAATGAAAACTCACTGGCATGTTGGACCTGATAGTTTACAGAGGGTTTTTAGATGGTTCTGTCATTTGAACCTCACAACAATTCTTTAAAGGCACTTTTTCTATGCTCATTTTACAGATAGGAGTCCTAAGGCTCAGAGAAATTAAATGACAGTCCCAGAGTCGCAAGCTAGTAAATAACAGAACCAGAAGTCCCACTTCGGACCTTCTCGTTCTTCCAAATTTTGAGGCTTAAGTCACATGACTTTTTTTTGTATTGGTGACCCACTAGAAATGGGGGTCATTCCTTCCCTTAAAATAAAATAAAACCAGGAGGTGGGCTAACAGCTGCCTTTAACCCTTTCAATGCCTTGAGTTCTTATGCTTGGGGGCCAGGTCTCACTTTATTGCTTCAAATCAAAACAATCCCAGTGAATGCCCAATGAGGCTCTCAAATCGAGAAGTTGATTTTCATCAGAGTAAATGAAGAATATTATTATATTTTACACGTCAATAAATCAATGTAGCCCTAATTTTGCCACGCAGGAAATCAATTCTGGTCTTTCTAAACCATCAAAGATGTTATGAACAAAGTAATTTCACAAATTATGGCAAGTAACACATTTATTGATGACTGCAGTTTAGGAATTTAGAATCTGTGAGCACTGTAATATAATATGGTGCACCGGCATGAGCTGAGTGAAATACAGATTATATGGTGAAATTGTAATGCATCATTTGCTATTAGTGGACTGGTAATAATTACCAGTTTCAAAGCAGCTCTTTCCGTGTAATCTTTAGTCTCAATCGTAACAGCCCTTCTCATTGACATTATGATTACACTAGCTGCCCTCATGATCTAGAATATCTAGTTGATGGGAATACTAAAGTGCGATAGTGAAAACTCTATGTTGTATCCTCATTATGAGATAAAATGCCATTTTCTCTGACCTGATGTATGAGAGGGGGAGGGATAGCATCATAGTGTTAACATACTGTAACATAATCACATAACTGGCTCTGAAAAAAATTTTAAGAAGCACAGGACAGCAAAATAAAATGGACTTTTCTTGTTGAAGCCTCTTGGAAAGGATACAAATGAGCTTCTTGACGTAGTGCCGTATGCCACAGCTCTCGGCATTTATCAGTGGCAGCATCATGGCACATACGAAACCAGCATCACTAATTATGGGTCCAGTCCTGGGTTTCAGGAGAAGATTATAAGGGTAAAATATGATTTTAAGGCATCTTGAAGTGGTGAAAGTGTGAAGGGCTGGCTTTAGCTGACAAATTTCCTTTTTATGTCCCCAATTCTGATTGTCAGGCTAAATGTATGATAATAACCCAAAGTCCTAGGGGGGCAAAGGAGAAGGCCACAGAGGGTCACAGTACTTGGAACCAGATAGTTTTGTCCCTGTCTATTTGGGAACCAAGTCATTTGTTCAGCAACAACAAAAAATTTATGAAAATACTCTCAATGAAGCTTTTTATTTCCCTTTGAAGAAAAGAGGCAAACAAAAATAGGCAGATAATGTGATACTAATGTCAGCGTTTTCTTTCAAAATCTTTCTGCCTCCCTCCCCCCACCCTTTCCACATTAGACAAATGTTTGAAACCTAATTTTAGTATCTTACCATCTAATCTTGTTAAAGAGATTTACCCAGGAGTGGGATATATTGAGTGAGATTATAAATGCATTGTAAAGTAAATTACAAGGTCAGGGCAGGAGTCCATTATTTAGACAAGTGCTTGAGCGAGGCTGGCTTGTTTTGGAATATGAGTGTTTGGGGCTCCTAAGAAGACCCTGCCAGCTTTTCTTTCTGACTTGCTAAATGGAGGAATCATATAATTGATGAATTCCTCATTCCCACTCTTTAGCTCCCTGGTGAATTCTGTCCTTTTAAAAAAGTTACTGACAAATGCTAGCTGTGGGCTGAAGGAACTCTGCTAGCCCCTCTTTTAAAAGAGGGAGAAAGTTTATTTCTCAGTTATATTTTAAGCTCTGTCTTTTTTCAGAATCCCTGGGACATTATC
This sequence comes from Urocitellus parryii, assembly GCF_045843805.1. Classification (NCBI taxonomy): domain Eukaryota; kingdom Metazoa; phylum Chordata; class Mammalia; order Rodentia; family Sciuridae; genus Urocitellus; species Urocitellus parryii. The sequence continues at coordinate 80,455,212 of NC_135542.1, read as the reverse complement.
CATTATTCTCATCCTTATCCTTAGGCCTCCATCACTTGTGCCCTTTTTAAGGCTACAGTTGACTGGTAAACTGTTGGTTAGTTACTCCATATATGTATGCGTATATATATGTGTGTGTGTATATATATATAACACATACATGTACATTTTAATTTAGCTATCTCCCAAAATGAATGATTTCGTGAAGTCAAGCTGGCCCCCTCTTTGCCAAAGTGGCATTTACCACTCTCGGGTTCTTTTCAGCAAGAGAGAAATAATGTGACTTAAGCAGGGCCCCTCTCCAGACAGCTTGGCTACTGGCCAAAGAGTTGACTAGCTGAACTGTATCTTTCTGTTTCTTTCTCAACTGGAGCCGAGTCTCAGCCGAGGGCGCAGGATGTTGTATAATTTGGTTCACGTTGTTAGCCTCTCAAAATAATGAGGAGGAGGCTAGTGTAGCATTGCTCAGCCTGCTGCCTGTCATGGTGTTGGCGGCCTTAACTGTTCCTTCAACCAGGATGCTGTGTCTGCTGAAGTTGGCACCAGCCACTCCTCCTAACTCTTCTTCAGACTTGCATTTGCTGCACTGGGGGACAACTCCTAAGCATCTCCGTGCAGCCTTTCAGTTCAATCTGAATTAAATTTTTCTTTTGAGATTTTCATGACATTCCTTGAGATTAAAAAATGGGTGTCCCCTGTGGGAGATTATGAATAAAATCCAGATTAGAACTCACCCATGGGCACATAGGCTGGGATGGGAGAATGTTGCTAGTCTTTGTTCTGTGGAAGAATTTTTTGAGTCCCTTCTCATTTTTACAATGTCAACAATTAGTATATTTCAAGTTAAGCCTCAGTAGGGCTACAGAGATCTATGGTTAGTTTACCTTCTTCTTCTCTTTTTGGCATCTAGATGGAATGATTGCCAATTTAGAAAATTCACCTGCCACTCAGAGGAGAATAGACTAGGATCATAGGATTTGGGAAGCAAAACAATTTTCCTCAGTCACCTTGTCCGAGTAACAGATGAGGAAACAGAGGCACAAAGAGATGAAATGGCTTGCCCCCAACCACAGCTTACGAGGTTGGAAGGTTCATAAGACATTTGCCAAGATCCCTAGAATACAGGGACCCTCATTCTCAAGCTTGAATTGGTTGGAATTTTTCTGCTTTGGGGTGTGGATACAGAATTCTTAGAACAGAGTTTAATGACAGGAAGACTGACTCATATATATTTATTGGGCATCGACCACCAGATGGGCCAGGCACCGTGTAGGCACAGGGGTAGGTCTGTGAGGGCTTAGGCATTGGGGTAGAGGGGCCGGCAGGGAAAACTGAGGGTGGAACATGAGTAAGCAATTGCTGATGCCCCCTCGGTGATTAAACATTGATGTTGCTGTTGTATTATTTTGCAGGTAAAGATGAGCCCAGCAGCTACACATGTACAACTTGCAAACAGCCATTCACCAGTGCATGGTTTCTCTTGCAACACGCACAGAACACTCATGGATTAAGAATCTACTTAGAAAGCGAACACGGAAGTCCCCTGACCCCGCGGGTTGGTATCCCTTCAGGACTAGGTGCAGAATGTCCTTCCCAGCCACCTCTCCATGGGATTCATATTGCAGACAATAACCCCTTTAACCTGCTAAGAATACCAGGATCAGTATCCAGAGAGGCTTCCGGCCTGGCAGAAGGGCGCTTTCCACCCACTCCCCCCCTGTTTAGTCCACCACCGAGACATCACTTGGACCCCCACCGCATAGAGCGCCTGGGGGCGGAAGAGATGGCCCTGGCCACCCATCACCCGAGTGCCTTTGACAGGGTGCTGCGGTTGAATCCAATGGCTATGGAGCCTCCCGCCATGGATTTCTCTAGGAGACTTAGAGAGCTGGCAGGGAACACGTCTAGCCCACCGCTGTCCCCAGGCCGGCCCAGCCCTATGCAAAGGTTACTGCAACCATTCCAGCCAGGTAGCAAGCCGCCCTTCCTGGCGACGCCCCCCCTCCCTCCTCTGCAATCCGCCCCTCCTCCCTCCCAGCCCCCGGTCAAGTCCAAGTCATGCGAGTTCTGCGGCAAGACGTTCAAATTTCAGAGCAACCTGGTGGTGCACCGGCGCAGCCACACGGGCGAGAAGCCCTACAAATGCAACCTGTGCGACCATGCCTGCACACAGGCCAGCAAGCTGAAGCGCCACATGAAGACGCACATGCACAAGTCCTCCCCAATGACGGTCAAGTCTGACGACGGCCTCTCTACCGCCAGCTCCCCGGAACCTGGCACCAGCGACCTGGTGGGCAGCGCCAGCAGCGCGCTCAAGTCCGTGGTGGCCAAGTTCAAGAGCGAGAATGACCCCAACCTGATCCCAGAGAATGGGGACGAGGAGGAAGAGGAGGACGACGAGGAAGAAGAAGAAGAGGAGGAAGAGGAGGAGGAGGAGCTGACGGAGAGCGAGAGGGTGGACTACGGCTTCGGGCTGAGCCTGGAGGCGGCGCGCCACCACGAGAACAGCTCGCGGGGCGCGGTGGTGGGCGTGGGCGACGAGGGCCGCGCCCTGCCCGATGTCATGCAGGGCATGGTGCTCAGCTCCATGCAGCACTTCAGCGAGGCCTTCCACCAGGTCCTGGGCGAGAAGCATAAGCGCGGCCACCTGGCCGAGGCTGAGGGCCACAGGGACACTTGCGACGAAGACTCGGTGGCCGGCGAGTCGGACCGCATAGACGATGGCACTGTTAACGGCCGTGGCTGCTCCCCGGGCGAGTCGGCCTCGGGGGGCCTGTCCAAAAAGCTGCTGCTGGGCAGCCCCAGCTCGCTGAGCCCCTTCTCCAAGCGCATCAAGCTCGAGAAGGAGTTCGACCTGCCCCCCGCCGCGATGCCCAACACGGAGAACGTGTACTCGCAGTGGCTCGCCGGCTACGCGGCCTCCAGGCAGCTCAAAGATCCCTTCCTTAGCTTCGGAGACTCCAGACAATCGCCTTTTGCCTCCTCATCGGAGCACTCCTCGGAGAACGGGAGCTTGCGCTTCTCCACGCCCCCCGGGGAGCTGGACGGAGGGATCTCGGGGCGCAGCGGCACGGGAAGTGGAGGGAGCACGCCCCATATTAGTGGTCCGGGCCCGGGCAGGCCCAGCTCAAAAGAGGGCAGACGCAGCGACACTTGTGAGTACTGTGGGAAAGTCTTCAAGAACTGTAGCAATCTCACTGTCCACAGGAGAAGCCACACGGGCGAAAGGCCTTATAAATGCGAGCTGTGCAACTATGCCTGTGCCCAGAGTAGCAAGCTCACCAGGCACATGAAAACGCATGGCCAGGTGGGGAAGGACGTTTACAAATGTGAAATTTGTAAGATGCCTTTTAGCGTGTACAGTACCCTGGAGAAACACATGAAAAAATGGCACAGTGATCGAGTGTTGAATAATGATATAAAAACTGAATAGAGGTATATTAATACTCCTCCCTCACTCCCACCCGACACCTCCTTTTTTCACCATCCCCCCCTACCCCATAGCCCTCCAGTCCCACTCCCTGTAGGATTTTTTTCTAGTCCCATGTGATTTAAACAAACAAACAAATAATAAACAAAAGTAACGGAAGCTAAGAATATGAGAGTGCTTGTCACCAGCACACCTGTTTTTTTTTTCTTTTCCTTTTTCTTTTTTTCTTTTCTTTTTTTTTTTCTTTATGTTCTCACCGTTTGAATGCATGATCTGTATGGGGCAATACTATTGCATTTTACGCAAACTTTGAGCCTTTCTCTTGTGCAATAATTTACATGTTGTGTATGTTTTTTTTTTTTAAACTTAGACAGCATGTATGGTATGTTATGGCTATTTTAAATTGTCCCTAATTCGTTGCTGAGCAAACATGTTGCTGTTTCCAGTTCCGTTCTGAGAAAAAGAGAGAGAGAGAGAAAAAAAGACCATGCTGCATACATTCTGTAATACATATCATGTACAGTTTTATTTTATAACGTGAGAAGGAAAAAAAGTCTTTTGGATTAACCCTCTATAGACAGAATAGATGGCACTGAAAAAAAAAACCTATCAGCTAAATGTCTGTCTCTAAAGGGTTAAATGTATCAATTGGAGAGGAAAGAGAAAGAAAGGCCTTGAATTGACAAATTAACAGAAAACAGAACAAGTTTATTCTATCATTTGGTTTTAAAATATGAGTGCCTTGGATCTATTAAAACCACATTGATGGTTCTTTTTACTTGTTATAAACTTGTAGCTTAATTCAGCGTTGGGTGAGGTAATGAACCCTAGGACCTAGCATATAATTCTATATTGTATTTCTCACAACAATGGCTACCTAAAAATATAACCCATTATGTCCTAGTTAATCATCATTTTCCCTTTAGTTTAACTTTTGTGAACAAAAACTGATTATACCAGTATAAAAGCTACTTTGCTCCTGGTGAGAGCTTAAAAGAAATGGGCTGCTTTGCCCGAAGTTTTATTTTTTTTTAAACAATGATTAAATTGAATGTGTAACGTGCAAAAGCCCCGGAACGTGATTAAATACATTAGTAAGGAGTTCATTTTGTGAAGATGCTTGTTTGAAATAATATCTTTTAAAAATTCTGGCACCAAAAGAAATAGATCCAGATCCACTTGGTTGTCAAATGGACAATCACATGATAAACTTAAAACCTAGTATACTATGTTAAAAAAAGAAGAGGCTGACAATGAGGTTTGACAGAGGGGAACAGAGGAAAAAAAAGAAGTGATTTATTAGCACAACATGGTACTATTTGCCATTTTAAACTAGAACAGGTATATAAGCTAATATTGATACAATGATGATTAACTATGAATTCTTAAAGACTTGCGTTAAAATGTGACATTCTTAAAAAAAAGAAGAGAAAGAATTTTAAGAGTAGCAGTATATATGTCTGTGCTCCCTAAAAGTTGTACTTCATTTCTTTTCCATACACTGTGTGCTATTTGTGTTAACATGGAAGAGGATTCATTGTTTTTATTTTTTTATTTTTTTAAGTTTTTCTTTTTTATTAAGCTAGCATCTGCCCCAGTTGGTGTTCAAATAGCACTTGACTCTGCCTGTGATACCTGTATCTTTTCTCTAATCAGAGATACAGAGGTTGAGTATAAAATAAACCTGCTCAGATAGGACAATTAAGTGCACTGTACAATTTTCCCAGTTTACAGGTCTATACTTAAGGGAAAAGTTGCAAGAATGCTGAAAAAAAAATTGAACACAATCTCATTGATGAGCATTTAAAAAAAAAAAAAAGAAAAAAAAACTAAAAAACTTTGCCAGCCATTTACTTGACTAATGAGCTTACTTACTTGGACGCAACATTGCGAGCGCTGTGAATGGAAACAGAATACACTTAACATAGAAATGAATGATTGCTTTCGCTTCTACAGTGCAAGGATTTTTTTGTACAAAACTTTTTTAAATATAAATGTTAAGAAAAAAATTTTTTAAAAAAACACTTCATTATGTTTAGGGGGGAACTGCATTTTAGGGTTCCATTGTCTTGGTGGTGTTACAAGACTTGTTATCCATTTAAAAATGGTAGTGGAAATTCTATGCCTTGGATTACACACCGCTCTTCAGGTTGTAAAAAAAAAAAAAAAAACATACATTGGGGAAAGGTTTAAGATTATATAGTACTTAAATATAGGAAAATGCACACTCATGTTGATTCCTATGCTAAAACACATTTATGGTCTTTTTTCTGTATTTCTAGAATGGTATTTGAATTAAATGTTCATCTAGTGTTAGGTACTATAGTATTTATATTGAAGCTTGTATTTTTAACTGTTGCTTGTTCTCTTAAAAGGTATCAATGTACCTTTTTTGGTAGTGGAAAAAAAAAAAAGACAGGCTGCCACAGTATATTTTTTTAATTTGGCAGGATAATATAGTACAAATTATTTGTATGCTTCAAAAAAAAAAAAAGAGAAACAAAAAGTGTGACATTGTACAGATGAGAAGCCATATAATGGCGGTTTGGGGGAGCCTGCTAGAATGTCACACAGATGGCTGTCATAGGGGTTGTACATATCCTTTTTGTTCCTTTTTCCTGCTGCCATACTGTATGCAGTACTGCAAGCTAATAACGTTGGTTTGTTATGTAGTGTGCTTTTTGTCCCTTTCCTTCTATCACCCTACATTCCAGCATCTTACCTTCATATGCAGTAAAAGAAAGAAAGAAAAAAAAAGGAAAAAAAAAAAAACCAATGTTTTGCAGTTTTTTTCATTGCCAAAAACTAAATGGTGCTTTATATTTAGATTGGAAAGAATTTCATATGCAAAGCATATTAAAGAGAAAGCCCGCTTTAGTCAATACTTTTTTGTAAATGGCAATGCAGAATATTTTGTTATTGGCCTTTTCTATTCCTGTAATGAAAGCTGTTTGTCGTAACTTGAAATTTTATCTTTTACTATGGGAGTCACTATTTATTATTGCTTATGTGCCCTGTTCAAAACAGAGGCACTTAATTTGATCTTTTATTTTTCTTTGTTTTTATTTTTTTTTTATTTGGATGACCAAAGGTCATTACAACCTGGCTTTTTATTGTATTTGTTTCTGGTCTTTGTTAAGTTCTATTGGAAAAACCACTGTCTGTGTTTTTTTGGCAGTTGTCTGCATTAACCTGTTCATACACCCATTTTGTCCCTTTATTGAAAAAAATAAAAAAAAATTAAAGTACACAATGTAAGCTTCTTGTGTCCTCATTTGACACACTCTGTAAATTACCTTCAAGAAAATAACAGGTTTTAAGAGAAGGCCAGTCAGTCTTTTTCAAGATTATTTCTCTGGGCATTTTGATGCGTGTCTTATACCCTAAAGGAACTTACTTACTATATTAAAATAGACATCTCAAACCATGGATATAGTTATCAGGCTTTACAATTTTAGAATAATTTTCAAGAAACTGAAGGTGTTTTCAGTCTGATGTTAAAAACTTTTGCTCCATCTCTTAGCAGAAATCCATTCAGCTTATTAAGTGAAAAACTTGCTGGTAATAGCATCTTCAACTTTTATTTCCTTTGGATTTTTTGCTGTTCTTGTTGTCTAAAAGTTCTTTTCTATTTTCCCATCATTGTCCTATCTTAGAATGTGATGTAAAAACGGTTTTTTTTTTTAAAAAAAAGAAATCAGCTCTTTAGTTTCTACCTAACAGTCATTCCTCATGACAAGAACGACCCCAGCCCTCAGACCTAAAAATCCAGAGACAAAGGCATCAATTAAACAAACAAGCAAACAAACCAAAAAAGGAGGGAGGAGAAAAATGAGCAGAAAGTAGCGACCAGGGGTAGCCAGACAGAGCCAACATTCTGGAATCAGACCCTGCTTTCTGGAGATGAGGGTGGCTTGCTTTGTGGTTCTGAGACCCCACAGACCTTACATGCGACAGATCGTTTCCATGTTTTCCTAGGGTCTACCTGGCTGGCAGCAAGTGAGAGTGGGAATACCCTTCAGTTATCTTTCGACCAACCAACAGATTTATGCATTGTCTTTGAAAAGCAAGTTAGGCCTACTTTTTAAAAATCTCTTCTTACCAATCTGTGTTGTCGGTTTTACAAATACTGCATGTCGCAGCATCAATTTGCTTTATTACAACACATGCCTCTGTGATACTGTGTCCCTGTTCCCAGTGTAGATGAATGGATCCGACATTGTTCTTATTTTTGTAAAAACCAAAACAAAAGCTGTTCTGTCGTCTTCTTGTGGTAGCATTTTTTTTTCTGTTGCTCAGTTCTTTGCCCTAGTACCAGTTGAGGTGGTCTTTTCATGTAATGCCTTTCATCTAAGGCAAGAAGAGTTTTATCTTTTTAAAGTATAGAGAAACTAGTTTTTTTTTTTTTTTTTTTAAGCCAGTTTGGGTATGAATCAGAGTCCACTAAGAGGATTTTGGAGAACATTGCACAGGAGCTAAGATGGGATGGGGGCAGAGTACCTTGGAGAACTTGGTGTTTGTCAGTGAACTGAGAAAAGATGTGTGTGTTTTAGATTAGGTTACTCCAAAATGGAATCCAAAATGCTGTTTGAGACAGATAGAAATATTCCCCAGTGCCACGCCGGTTTTAGACATGCTGACTTCTGCTCCACCATATTAAATGGCCATAAAACTTCCGTGTGTCCCTATTGCTATTTTATTAGGAGCTCTGGAGTGCAGCTGTGTAGGTTTTATATACAATATTCATTTTAATTTCTCAGTATATGATGCTCTTAGTGTAATTAGGTTTTGCATCTGACAGACAGAATTAATGGTGGATATGGTATACTTGTATGTTCAGATTTCTTAAATCAAATGGGGAACGGGGAGGGGTGCAAACATCTGGTGATAAATCACAGATTATGCTTGATTTACATGGTCCCAAAGTTAAATAAATTTATTGGGAGACAGGTTCTTCAGGTTACTTCACATGACTTACTGAAGCCTTCTGATAAAATATTATTTCTGAAGCTTACTGAACAATAGGAGCATGAAAACTTAAGTCAAAAAAAAAATAAAACTTGTAAGTGACATTTTGCATCTGGAGTCCTAAAATTTAAAAATCATAGTATAAAATAATATTTTAAAAAGTTCCACAGTAAGATGAATTCCCAATATATTTTTAAAATGAAGAAATACTAAGAACAGTAATATCTCCCCTAAATTCTCAGTTAAGTCTTTGTAACTATTGATGTGCTTGCTGATGGAATGTTCCCTATGTACTCAAAATCCTGATGCTTAAGATGTTTCTTTTTATCTTCATTTTGAGAGCAACTTAACAAATAGGAATACAGCAAATACTCTTTCTCCCAGATTTGAACCCCAAAGCTCTTCCAGGGCATATACTACCTCCTTTCTGAGTCTGTTTGCTATCCTCTCGTTATTCAGGACCTGCAAAAGGACTGAAACCAGCATGTCTTAAAGGTTGCTAAGAGGGGGGGTGAACCTGGGTCTTCATGTGTACCAGCTGTGGCAGGAAGTGTGAAGTGGTTTGAGTTTTTCCCAGAGCATTCTGTGGATAGAACTGTTTATTTAAATACCATTTTTTGTGTATGCAATAAGTCCATATTGTACATAACCATAGTACTTGAAGTGAGAATTCAAAAGGAAGTGGCAGAGAGAGGGGTTGATTTAGATATGATTTCATTTGGAGAAATAAGAAAAAGAGGTAGGTTATTCATAGACGCTAAAAGTTTTTAGGAAGGTACTAAGATTATTTGGGGCCATTCCAAAAAGGGGTTGAGAAGCCTTACTAATGCTGTCCTGCTTCTAGCACTTTACTCAGAGAGTGAGTAAGGGAGGAAATACAGTGTTTTCTGCTTTTAACCACCCCCAAATCCCGAACACACACACAAACATGATTGTTGGTGACTCTAGGAACTTTGCATTTGCATTCTCTACTGTGAATCTGTCACTCCTTTGTCTCTGGGCTTAGGGTGTTCAAGAATGCATCCATCTCATTTTTTTTTTTTTTTAAAGACAACTTCCCTTAAAGAGATTGTGGGAATTTTGCCGATATAAGGATGGGATGGGCCATGTTCTTTCAACCTTGTTGGAAAATTGTTTTTGAAAAGACGGTTGACTTTTAAAAGGCATGAGCCACTTGGCAAATATTCCTTGGTGTCTCCTGCAGTCCGTCAGTCTTTCCAATGGAAAATAAACGAACGCATTTTTAGAGAAATGGACACTACATAGACAGAGTTGGGGTTGAGTACGTTTGTTCCAGGGCTCCTGGAGCTCACGCTGCAGACCCGAGTGGTTGGATCTCTGTTTGCTGGCGCCTTGGTGCCCCATTAGCACATGGCCAGGGAATCGGCCTGCAGGAGGACAAGACTGCTTCTCTTCTCTCTCTCTCTCTCTCTAGTTCCCAGTGTCATCAATGATCATGGAATATGATTAATTCCTCCCTTCCCATTGGGAAAAGAGAGCAATACAGTTCACATGGGTCACTGTACTTTTAAGTACCTAAACTTGGCTGAACACAACTCAACGGTCTACCCAAATACTGTTTTTCCTTTCTGTAACATGGCAAAAACTATGTAAAGGAAGCACATGTATCTTTCAGGTCTTTCATATAGGCAGCAGAAAAGGCCAATGAAGCAATTTCCCTAAAGTTTCTTCTAAAACCGGCGCCCCCAGATCCCTAGGGGGCTGTGCTTTTAAATAACCATGAATGTGGTACATGCCCATGCTATACTTTGTCTGTTAGGGCTTTAAATACTGGTGGCAGGTCAGACAAAGGGGTTTGACTGGGATATCAGCTCAGGGGGCCTCAACAACAGTGACTAGTGCTGGACTGGGAATGGAATTCCCCAGAGCCCACCTGGACACAGCAGGCCCCTCAGCTCAGGTCTCCACTGCTCAGGGGGGGAAGCCTGAGAGCAGCTGAGCCCCAGACCCCAGGCCTCCTGCGGCGCTGAGTCAGGGGAGAGGAGGCCCCAGGCCCCTGCTTCGGGTCGCCATGGCAACGAGGCCTGGAATGCCACAGAGGTAGCCCTCCTCCTCGGCACATCTGGACTCCCAGTTCTGCTGCTTCAAGTCAATGTCCACAGCAAGGGAGGAACCCGGAGGACATATCCACTCCCTTCTTCACCATTGCCTTCCCCCCTGAGAAACAAGGAAAACAATTTAAAAAAAAAAATTAAAAATAAAAGGAAAAAAAAAGGAAAAGAAAAAAAAAACTGCATGTTTGAAAGAAACTACAGGCAGTTTTGGGTGCAATTTGAGAGCAACTATTTTGGGTTCTGGTTTTCTCTTCAGAGATTTGTTCGCCTCTTGTAAATCGTTGGCTGCTTTGACGTTGAACTTGATGACATTTCATGTTTTCGTTGTGCTGCTTTTACATCAATTTTGATTTTTTTGTTTCTTTATAATTTTATTATTATTTTAAAGAAGATGTCCCCCTTGTCCCCCTCCCTCCCCTGCTGTCCTCAACCAAAGGACTGTTTTCCTACTAAGTTTTCTCAGTCATAAGGGCAAGTGTTTCCTTCCAGGTGTGTCCCCGAGTTTCGTAGGGCTATCATACCACTGGGTAGGGGGGGTCTGGGTCCTTGGGGGGAAGAGGTGGTGGGAGGCGTGGGAAAGCCACAAAGAGGTCAGATAACTGGGGAGGGGAGATGGCGTTGGAGACCATGCTTAAGATGCCGGTGGCTCGACCTGTGGTTGACTTAAGTCATAATTTTGAATAGCTAGTGAGAGAACAGAAAAATCGCTGGGCCAAGTCACACCTGTACTTTTTTTTCCCCCCTCCTCTGTCTCCAACCTCTTTCTAGGTTCTTCACACACCCCCATTCGGCGTAGTACCCAGAGAGCTCAAGATGTGTGGCAGTTTTCGGATGGAAGCTCGAGAGCCCTTAAGTTCTGAGAAAATTTGAAGTCCCCAGGGCCGGGGTGGACCCGTACCGCCCAGCCGACGTTCAGCGTGGTCTGTCATCCTGCTAGTTTGTGATGTTTTCTGACAGTAGCCTCCAAGAAGCCGTTGTGCGAAGACAGAATCCTGCGGAGTCCTTCCAGCCTGGGCCTGCAGTGCCATTTTATTTATATTTTTTAATAAAAAGTAAAAACAAAAAAACAGACCCCCGCCCCCCATTGGAACAGTGAATCAGTCCCATACAGAGGGCCCTCGGACCATCGCTGTCCCAAGCGATGTCAAGCCCTTTTGAAACCAGCCAACCTAATTACCTGTATTGTGGAAATGAGCATGAGCCCCCCCCCACCCCAACCCCCTTGTTTCTATACATTCTCTGTTGTCTTTTAAAAAGTGTGCTTAACATTGACACAATAAATGTTGGAGCTTTAGGTGGTGTTTGCTTGTTCTTTAATTTTTAATGCTCAGAAGACTGCAGCTGCTTATGACTTTGTATTTCTGTACCTGTTTCCTGCAGCTGCCCATCGGGTGGGTAGGAGGAACAGAGTTGAAGAATGGGCAGGAGGTATAGGAGGGGAATAGCTTACTGCTTATCAGATGGCATACATTTTCAAGGAGAATCAGAATGCAAAGCTTGGGAATAAATCGTAGCAATATCATAATTAATGTAGTAGTAGTGTTGCTGTTTATTAATGCTGAAGTGTGGTTTTCCTAACTGTCTGACTTATAATTTGCATACCATTAAATAATGCATAATATGGCACGCTGAATCCTGTTTTTCAAATATATGCTTTTGGTGGCTACCGTGCAGGATTTGAATTTGTCTTTTAATTTAGCTCAAGAAAGATAATGTCACTGGGTGAGTGATAAATCCTAAAGAGGTGATAAATGTCAGGAGTTGCTTATTAAATATTCTAATTTTAGGATCCCAAACCTTCAGCAAATATATCTTAATGCAGACAAACAAACAAACATAAAACTTCTTTAGTACTTACATCAGGACATTTGGGGCAGATTTTATAAGGTGAAAAAATGCAAAAAGGAAAGAGGTTCACATCAGAATAGACTAGTGGAATCATAGTAATGCCCCTTTCCTTAGAAATTAGTGACACTAATCAGTGAGATCTACAAACAGGTGATAAAAATTCCTTCTGGCCCAGTTAATTTGTCAAAACCTTTACTCAATATGGTGGGGTTGTCTGTTTGTTTGCTTTACTACCTAGAGATTCAGAAGGGAATTAGAGATAATAGAGCACATTAAAAATAATAGAACATATTATAAATAATAGAACTCAGATACCTGTGTATAATAGATTACACGTCGGCTGTGAACCTAAGTGGGGAAAATATTACCCAACCACCCTCTGGCTCGATTACCTAGCCTAGTGAAAAGATAGCAAAATAATTGGCATCTGGATTCCTTCCTGCTTACTCATCATAAATAATAGTATTCTACCTTATGATTTTACACAGTGCTCTCAGGGGCATTACTTCATCTGATCCTCACTGGGACAGATCTCACTGCTTCCACTGTATGGATGAGGAGACAAGGCTCACCAAGGTGAAGGACTTTCTGGAGACTGGATTAGTAAGAGGGAAAACAGAGAAGCCATATTTCTGATTTCTAGTCCAGAGCTGATGTCACTGAACTCTAACTGATCAAAGACAATGTCTCTCTCTAGGGTGCCTCTCTCTGTTACACACAGGCCACACACATTCATAGGCACGCATGTGTGGTTTACAGAGACCAAGGATGCCCATTGGTAAAGGCACCAAAAGTTGTTTCTTGCTACTCACAGCTGTGTGCACCGAAGAAGAGAACGTGGAACAAGGGCCTATCCTTGCCATCTCTTTTTCCCTGTAGCTTTTCCATGACAAATAAATAACCCTGACTGCACAGTTCTCCTTGATGTATTTTTGAAAGTTCCTAGATGAGGATGGGACTTCCAGACATGAAATTATTTCACAAAGAAACTTTCTCCCTGCCTTATGTTCTGCCTCTGTATCATTGAGAATTAGTACCTAGAGCAATTCCAGGAAAGCATCCTCCCTAAATGTGTTGAGCTCCTTGCTAATACCTGGAAAGCATGGTACCACTTTGAGAGGTGGACCCAAACTGGAACAGAACAATCATGGGGTTGAGATAACTTTGGCCTTGGAAACTGAACTTGATGTTTGTTCTCTACTTTCAAATATGATCTATGTTTCCACCTCCATCTCTTATTTCTTCTAAGAGTTAGTTTCTAAATCAATGGGTATTTCTAGAAGTCAAGTTTTTTTGGAGAGGAGGGAACCAAAGTTAATAAAGGATATCTTTTCTTCTTTTCTCTTTAGAGAAGAAACATCCTTCACTAAAAACAAAAACAAAACACTCCGTGTCTTCCTTCATACCTTTTTTTTTTTAATTGAAAGAAAATAAAAATTCATTTATGGGATTCATTATGAAATGGTGTTATGCTAGGGTTGGTTTGAAACTCATACAATGGATGAGTTGGGAAGTCATCTCTGTGCAATATGTGAAGGTCATGGTTATTTGAGAATGGTGGAATCAGGGGAAGGGACTGACAAATCTGACTGAGGTCCTCACTGTGCCCTCTCTGGAGAGTGGAACTTCACATTGCAGAGAGATTAATTGGTTGCCCAGCATGCACTGAGCACAGATTAGAGGACACAGTGCCAGTTACTCAGATGGGGGGGACCAAGTAGGGCCATTTTTCTTACTCTCCTAATCTTGTTCTATGCCCATCAATTTTGTGATCTGTCCAGATTGTCACACATTAAAAAAAAAAAAAAGGTCTGTAAGACTTTGGGGTCCACGATGGCAGAGAGCAACTTGGAGCCCCTACAGCACTTAGCACCCAGTCTGTGGAATATTGGCTGAGACTGAGAATTAATTGAATCAAAACCTAGTGATCATTTAAAGAAAAATCTTAGACAAGGAGAGCAAATTTAGATTCTACTGAGGCCTAATTGAGTTTCTCAAACCTTGGCAGAATATTTCCTGGGCTCTTTTGCTTCAAGTTTTCAAGAGCTTTTGGATTAGAGCCAAGCGTTTCAAGCAGTCATGCATTTGTGTGCATTGACTTTTTAATTTTATTTTATTTGGAGGACCAGATAGTGATGTTAATGTTGAAGAAGATTATTAATATTAATACAGAATTTTTTAAAACTCAGTATTAATGTTTGTTCCTATTTTAAAAATCTTATTTTCCAAGCCAGTGTCCTAAAAGTGGCCGTAGAAAAGATTAGAATTACAATATTTTTGTAGGTTCTTGGTTCTCAGAGTGCATGACATAGCTTTGGCTCTTTATTGGATACAGGTTGAAGGAAACAGATTTGAGGAATTTTGAGTCTGGTGGAAGGTTTAGAAGCAACAGATGTTTGCAAGCACACCTTCCTTCTTCAAGAATTCATCCTGTCTGAGGGAAAAAAACTGGCTTTGCCTTTCTCTCCTCTGACCCCATAGTAGGGTCAACACTCTTCATTGGCACTCCACTGGGGGTGACAAGCCAAAGAACTTCTTGTTCCAGCAAAATCCAGAAGCAGAGGATATTTTCCTTCCTGTGAATCAAAATACTTTATCTCTAATTACATTACCTTTCTTCTTGCTTTATATTTAAAAAAAAAATGCTCCAAGGGAATATGTAAGGATTATAGAACATTTTGATATAGGAGATAGAATCCATTTTCCTTGTGACTCTATAAAAATGAGGTAGGAAAAGAACAGGCTAAGGCTGAAAGGAACCAGAACAATCTTTCATTTTACAGATGGGACATCAGAGGCCCAAAGATAAAGGGAAAGGTCACATGGTGTGGGAAAACAGCCAAGCTTGTGACCACACAGTTCCTTAGTGGCTGAGCCAGAGTTGGGACCCAAATCTCCCAGTGGAAGGAATTCAAGTGGCAAATCTCTCCCTGGCGACCTACTAAACTCGAAACCAGAATGACAGAAAAGTGTGCACCTCACAAGGATTTAAGAATAAATCAAAAATCTTGTTTGGTGGTGCCCAGCCTAGCGAGCAACACTCAGCCTGTTCTGTACTTCAAGGATTTCTAAGTAGTATCCTTGTGATAGAGAACATTTAGGCCACTACTTGGAAGGATTCTTTAATTCACCCCTTCACTGGTAGAAATAAACTTATGGACCAAAAATTGCTGAGAGATGACTTTTCAAGTTAAAAGGGCATAAAGAAGAGCTACTCATCAAACCAGATTCATCTCAAATGACTTAAATAGATCTCACAATCTGTTCCATTCTCTAGACAAGATTTAAGAGAAACACCCACCTAATTTAAATTTCGAGGCCACATCACATCCTGTTAGGGAATCCAAAGCCCCAATAGCATGACCTGAATCTTGTTACTGGGGATATTTCATTTTGAGTTCAAAGGTGATGAAATAGCCATGAACTAAAGGGAGGGCTGATGGAAATGGCCTATAACTCTGGGTTGTGAGGATTGTCATACTTATTTATGCCTCACGTGCTTTCTCTGTGCAAGATGAAGCCTTTTTCCTTCCCCCTGCCCCTGCCATCAGGGCTCCTCTTTCTGTTTGGAGATGTACATATTCTGCTTTGCCCTTTCTTCGATCTGCTGTGCTCAGCTCTTCCGCTGTCATTTCTCTTCTTGCCTATCACCCTTTGATTCACATTTACTTCTCGAAAAGGACACGGTTGGACTTTGAATGTCTAGCCCCCCCCCCCATGGTGCTGCAGGTGCGCGTGGCAGGTGTTTAGAGCCTGCACAGGCAAAGTTGACCCTGGAATGGCGCAAAGCAGCGGGCAGCCTTGCTGGGCAACAGCAAATCAAATGTCCCTGCTGAGGATGGTCTGAGAGGAAGTAATCTGCTTGATTTTCCCTCCTGGTGATGGTTCCCTGCATTTCCTTAGATGGTAATGCAAACAGGCAACTCCTGCTGCCTTTCCAGTCCCTTTTACCCCACGTCCCCTGCTGGTTTGTTCTCTCCTTTCAGATAGGGAGTCAGCAAACCCAGAACTCAAGACCATCTTCCTTCTTCTGGGCTCTAGGACTTTCAGAGAGTGGCTCACGCCCCTATTTCTCAGTGACTGATTTTGCCTGTTGCTCACTTCACTACACAAAGGGGGGAAAACCAAAATGCAAATATTCCTCTTCAGAAACTCACCCAAAGCTCAGAACTCAGGAACACAAGAGATTTTCCTTTATGGTAGTCCCCTTTGCCTGTAGCCATTATATCTTATTTGTGGCTCTTTTTTTTTTTTTTCCCCACCTTCTCTGTGAGTGTGTTTTCTTTTTCCTTGGACACAGGCTGATGTGCCAGAGGTGGTCTTCTGCCCTCTAATGGTCCAGATGGATGGGTGGTGCTGGTCTCTGAGCTTGAAGCTCAGGGTTGCAATCCTGGTGTATCATTGCCAGGCAAGCATAACTTTTGTCCCCTCTTTCTGTTCTTGAGCTCTTTCTAGGCCTGCTCCTCCTTGTTACCTACTGCTTCTCAGAAGCACATGATAGTTACCATGGCACGGACAGACGTTCAACGTTTTGGATGCTGGGTGGGGTTGGGAGGACTGCCATCGGGTCTTGATGGTGGTGGGGAAGTGAAGTTGCGGTCCATTCCAACCTAGTGGACTTCCCTTTGCTTTTGGCTAGTCAACTTTTACTCTTTATAAGTTTATGTCCCGGAAAAAAAAAAAGCAGCAGTAATTTTCATTTGGAAGCGAATGCTGTCCTCACGCTGGCATTTTTAAAATGGCTGCGAGGGTGGCACAAGTGCAGTACTGGAAAACAGAGCTCTCCCACAGGGCCTTGGGCATCTCCCCGAGGGGGGCAGGGCACCACACATCTGCTGCTGCCGGGGGATGGAGGGCCAGGATGTGTCCGAAATGCCATCTCTGACTGAGAACATAAACCTTCTCATCCTTGGCTGGCAGACTGCCCAGAACTTGGTAAAGAGGAAAAACATGGCTAAAAGAAATAACGACATGTGCCAACGTTGACTGAGAAAGCACCACATTCTAGGCCCAGAAACAAGTGTCTTCTGGGTTCTTTTTCATAAACCATCCTATGGGATAGTCACTATTGTTATTCTCATTCCACTAAAAACTTAGAGAGATTAAATGACACTTTATAAACTTCTATAAACCTAGTCCTGGTAATTTTATAAACCAACTTTATAAACCTCTTCCTGGTACTGTTTGTGATCTGGCTCCAGAACCCTCACTCCTAATCTCTACAAATTGAGTATAGATTGATTTCTAGAATTTTGTCCCCCTTGGTAATGCCAAAGCTGAATGTACCATGTTAAAAAAAAATTTTAACAACAGTGCCAACTAAACTGATTAGGAAATCTGTTCAAAGTGGCTTTGCTTTGAAGGTTTGGTCCCATTGACTATTGAGCAAGGCAGGTGTCCTGATTTCCAGTGGCTCTTGTGATTCTGTCCATTCTTGTGCTGGGAGGACCACTTCAATTCTGTGAAGCATATCTGAAGAATTCACTTGGGAATCTTCTCCATCTGCAGCAAAGCTCATCCATTTGTTCAATCAACAAATATTTATTAGGTCCCTGCTATATGCAACCTACTGAGTTAAGTGCTGGGGAAGGGATGTGAAGAGGTAAAAGACACAGTCATTGCCCATCAGAACTTGCCACCAGTGGAGAATTAAATTAATTAGAATCCTACTAAATAACTGGTCTCAGTTAAGCTGATGCAGTGAGAACAGTGGGCCTTTTAAGATGCTAATATATAATTCACTTTGCCAATGTAGACAGCAGTCCCAGACAAGGGGTTTCAGCACTCTGGAATAAATGAGAATGTTATTTTTTATATTTTATCAGTAGGATGCACACTTAGAAGTTGTTTTTCAAATAGTGAGGGTGAGTATACATTGATGTTTCCTCATGTATTTGGCCCATTGCTACTTGTAAATAATATTAGATGATTTATAAAGAGTGTGGTAATAGAAACATGGTCTTCATCCCGTGATTGAAGATAAGTGACCTATGCAGGGGAGAAATCCATGTATTGTAACCCCCTGAGTTGACCTGTAACTGATTACCTGCTGCTAGTTCCTTCTAATGGAACACAACACAGAAATCCGTACTTCTCCCATGTGCAGAAATAGAATCTGTCTCAGAACATCAGTGTTTACATAGTTATTTCTCCCACCAAACAATGTACAAAGTGGCATCCTAGGCACTTGGGGAACTAGTAGGAGGTCCAGGACCCATCCTTGTCCTCAGAGGGATTATAGTCAGTCTTCCTTGGATGGATAAGATTTTAAGCATATAAACACACAACAGCCAGGGGTGGGGGTGCAAGATGATTCACTCCTAAACAAGAGATACAAACTGGAAGGATGTAGAGGGGGAGATCATTCTCTGGGGCACCAAGAGATGCTGGGCTTGTAATTGGTCCTCAAAATTAGACTAGGATTTAGATGATTGGGAGAAAGGCTGAGGGCAAACTAGTTCAAGGAAGTACTGTGCACTGGAGGGCAATGTGGCAGAAAGAGATTTGTCTATAAAAATATTGGAAACTGATTAAAGATAATGTTGGAAACTGATTTGGTTCATATTCTGGAGTTTTTTTTTTTTTTGGGGGGGTGCATGTTCAGGGGATTGAACTCTGGGGCACTCAACCACATCCCCAGCCCTATTTTGTATTTTTATTTAGAGACAGGGTCTCACTGAGTTGCTTAGTGCCTTGCTGTTGCTGAGGCTGGCTTTGAACTCATGATTCTCCTGCCTCAGCCTCCTGAGCCACTGGGATTATAGGTGTGCACCACCTCGCCCAGCTGGAGATTCTTGAATGATAGGCTAAGTGGTTTTTATCTTATCCTATAGTTAATAAATTTAAAAACAAAAAACACTTATACTCAATAAATGAGTTTTCAAAATCATGTCCATAGAAAAGTTTTAGGGCAAAGGTAGCAGGGCATGGAATGAATTAAAGAGGAACTTAAAGGAAGCCAAGAGACCAGTAGAAGGCTAATTGTGGAGGGTGTTGGCCATTCATAGAGGAAGACCTTTGCTGTGATTATGGTGTCTAAGTCAAATTATTTAGTTATCTTTGCACATTCAAACAGAGAGTAGTTCCAGTGTTCGAAGTTGTACCTAAATTCCCCATTTGCACAGGTGTAGATTCATCTTAGACTGTCCTTAGAAGCCAACTGAAAGTCTTTCTTATTGGTTAATGGTTGTTAGAAACCTCTCCAACAGATTCCTGAAGATACAGACCCTGAGGCCCAAACAGGTCAGTTAGATCCTAGAGGTGGACTATTTTTATATTACAAAGGAAGACATCGTGTCTCATCAAACGTTTAACACTTCAGCATCCTGTCTCAAAGCGGAATGATAAACCCAGCTAGAAAAAGAACAGAAAGCTGTATGTTTTTTGTAGGTCAGCCAGATCCATGGGCTTTTGGGTAGAAGATTCAAGAATTTTTTGATTCTCCTATTTGTAAAAATTGTGTTATGTTGCTTTTTATTTGCGATTTGTTTACTGGAATGTCCTATAACAATATTAGTTGATTGTCATTTGGCCATAACATGGGATGAATTTTCATAATGAAGGCATGGACTGAAGCAAGAACAAGCATGCTCACATGGAATCAGGGAAGAATTCTCAGCACAAAGTAAGGCAGAGCAAGCTGGGCTTCACTCTCTGGAAGCTTATGTTTCAAAAATAGAGACCTTGTATTTTTGCATTGCATTCCTGAGTTACATCATCTGGTATCCTTCCTTACCTTCCTGCCTACCACCCTGTTTTCTTAGAGACAGAACTGGTCTACTAATGTCTAGTGTTGTAGAAAGGATATTTAAGGCACATAAAGAATTTGGTTTTGTCTGGATGCAGTGGCTCACACCCATAATCCTGACAATTTGGGGCTGAGGCAGGAGGATCACAAGTTTGAGGCCAGCCTGGGCAACTTAGCAAGACCTTGTCTCAAAATAAAAGATAAAAAGGGCTGGGGTTGCAGCTAAGTGGGTGAACATTCCTTTTAAGTGGGTGAACAATCTCCAGTACCTCCAGGAGAAATAAAGGAAGGAAGGAAGGAAGGAAGGAAGGAAGGAAGGAAGGAAGGAAGGAAGGAAAAATTAGCTCTTGGTGCTGAGTTACAAACTTTCCATTTTACCCTAGAATTTCTCCCAGAGTCCCGTCACCACTTCTTGCAGCCTGTGCATGGCCATAAGTTCCATCAACAGCCAGCCCCACCTCTGGGGATGGTGTCCTAGGAACAGGATGTAAATACATGCTAAGAATCAGTCCTAAGTGAATGGCTGAGTCACTTGAGAAGTTCAACACAAGTGGAAATACTCCCCTGAGCTGTAGAAACACTTTGTTATTACTAGGATGGCCCAAATTTCTCCTTCCACTGAAATACAGTAGATTTAAGTAAATATAGTAAATACAGCAAAATGTAAGCTAAATATCCCACTATAGACTTTAATGGGAGATAGAGATGGAAGTGAGGGCTCTGTGAGCAGAAGACAAACCCCCTTCAGTAGCTAAGCACCCCCTTTTCCGTGTGCACACTGGGCTCAATCCAGGCCTCAGGAACATTATAATCACTCAGAGTCATTTGCACTTGGGTTTGCGCATTCCAAGGACCTATTTGCATACACTCACCCTTTCCGTTTTCCCAATCAGTCACAATTATGATATACTTACAGGAAGTGTGTGTATATGAACAGTCACACTTATAATTCCTATGTATACTTTTATTTATAGCACATGCATATTCGTGTCCTGTGGTGCCGCCCACAGGCGCATCTGGACAGGAAAACATGCCTCACCTGTAATGATTGATGATCTCAAAAGCATTATTGGGCCTTGGATCTTCAATAGCCATCACTACTTGCTTCTAGAGTCTTACCCTCAGATACTGTACTCGCACTGGCTCCTAACCTTCTCCGGGAGTTAAAGGGCAAAGCTAGAAAGCTTGGCTGGAGGAGGTTAGCATATCCTCTCCCAGCCTCAGGAGTCACTGTGTCTACAGAACAGATGTGGGATGGGCAGGAGCAGGGTAAACCTATCCCCTCTCCTACTGGAAATCACATTTAATTCTGACCCAAGGGGCCTCCGTGTCACAAATGGAGAGGTAATTAAGCTGCCAGACTCTGAGCCTTTTGGGGGGAGAGCGCTTAGGTTTTCACATCCAGTATATTTTTTGAAGAGCAGGGGTAGAGGTCAGAGAGACATGGGAAACCTTGAACGGAGAAGAACAAGATGACAGGTGTTGGGTATATTGTTGTTAGGTGACATGGATCAACAGAAAACATATTTAAAAATTAATCTGAGTTTTAAAAAGCTCTAAGAATTCAACCAGGATTCCTGATGGCGTGACAGAAGAGTTGGTTCACCAAGGTGCCCAGTGAGCGCTGACGGGAAAAGATGTGGGTTGAAGTCCTCCTTGTGCTATAATTATGATTATTTTATTTTATTTTATTTTTGAGGTACTGGGGTTTGAACCCAGGGCCTCATGCATACCCGGCAGGTACCCTACTACTGAGCCCTATCCCCAGCCCCAATTGTGATGGTTTTAAAAATGATTTTCGACATGGAAACATTTCACCTGCAGAGCCCTAGAGTCAGACCTCGAAGGACAGGAGCTGTCCCTCCATGGGTAACGACTGTTGGTTGTTAACCAGCACAGCCAAGGATGGAGGCCAGTACCTAGAGGGAGGTGGCTGAGGAAACCAATCCCCAGGAGCAGTCCCCTGAGGAATGGCAGTCCCATTTCAGCCACTGCCAGCAAGGAATATTCCACTCGTTGCTACTCTGTGTTGATTTCAATGATCCCTCCTGGGTACTTGGCTGTGGTAGAGTTTGGAAAATCTGAAGCAAGAGAGACGACTTGTGATTTCCACTTAGAAATGTGTCCTGGTCCAAGGACATGTGTGCATGCACATGTGTGCACGTGCCTATGTGTGTGTTGGGCCTGGACGAGGGTGGGGGTCCATCCCTTTATTACCACTCCGTGCTTCACCCTGATGAAGTGGAAAGTACTCCCTCTTCTCATCACCTTCCTTTGGAACCAAGCTGAAAGAACTCTTTAGCATGGGCACCCTTAGTTTTTTTTTTGTTTTTTTTTTTGATGGGCCAAGCTTACAGTTTTCAAAGTGCTATGACAGGATGGTTGCAAAAATAAAAAGCTAGTGAAAGCTTAGTCACAATATTTCTATAGCTGGCAATCAAAAGATCATATTGCATGCAACTGGCAAAATCATCATAGGAAAATTATGCATTTTCCAGAATACCTTATTCCCTTCTGTGTATTAAACATTACTTTAATATTCTGGTGACAATGTTTTATAATTAATCTAAATGTAAGGGAACGAACACACGAGAGATTATGTCTCCGTGCAAAGAGGTGAAAAAGCCTGTTTG